>NW_010968113.1:169051-191181 GCF_000463585.1 Tarenaya hassleriana | reverse complement strand
CTCTTTCAAAGCATTCAAAAGCCAGGCCAACTACTTCATGAGCTACAATTCAATCAGTCATGAATGATTGGGGAACAAAGTCTGTTACTCGATAGCATATTGCTGCAATTTTCACGCTCTAATCTGGTAGAGAATCCATCCTCTAATTTTTACATCCTAGCAGTTCTGCCAGTATCCTGATGTAAGAAGCTTTAATTCGTTTCTTTACGCAGGTATTTAATAATAACATCTCGAAAAAACAAGTGACTTTATGCACGCAGGATAAAACACCAAACATGATCTGAAGAAAAGTACCTCAGTACCGCCACCAGTATTCAGCCGACCAACTTCACCACCACTTGCAGTGACACGTTCCCTCCTAAGAAAGGTCACACTAATTGATTACCTCTATGCAACAAGATATCACAACCAAATCAACAGAAGGGATACAGATGGCTTACTCTTCTTCGTTAATTTCGAGCCGATGATCTGCGGACAAATAGTAGACACCACCCTCTGCAGGCTCAAGTATGCAACGAGAGTCTCCAACAGATGCAACAGTTACCACCCATCCGTCTATAATGACAAACGTCACGGTTGTTCCGGAAGTTCTAGCTGAAACACCACAACAAACAAACTAAACGTCAAAATATAGCCTTCTCAAATGGCATACAATTGAACAGCTGCCGACAATCCCAAGACTTGTCACCCAATCAGGTCTTTCCTCAAGAGCCCATATTTTGGTTCCCTAAATAGTGAAATGATTATTTAAAGAGATTCACCATACCTTTTTCCTGGAAATCTTTATCTGTTTTCACAAATCCGGCAACCAAAGCCCTAGGAAGGGCCGCAACCCACTCATCCCTGTTAAGATCAGAGGGTATTGCAGCTAACACATTGGTTAGGAGATTCTCCTTAGTGTAGATGGCAGCTCCAGTTCCATTGTGTCCATCAAAAATCTGAAAAATGCAATTTGAAGGTTAAATATCAATAACAAGATTTAAAAAAAAATTAAACAGATACAAAAGGCTCACCAATTCAATTCAATCATTTGAAAGGAAAATCAAAAGGCACACCAGTCCAGTCATAAAAAATAACTATCCAAGAGCAATGGAGTGCGTAAAAACTATTTATGCATATAGCATAAACGATATGCAGGAATGTTTTGGTACCACTCAGTGACCAAAAATCAGATCTGCCCATTCACTTAGAAAGGGATACACTTTTAGAGCTTAGATGAAATGCACAAAAACGTCAAAAGAATAATCCTTGCTGTTATAAAACCGCAGAATCACAGCCGGTAGAGCTGTGTAATTAATGATTTGAGTGAAGAACTTCGAGAAGAAAGAGTACCAAGAACGAAGAAAGAAAGGAGACCGAATACATACCCCAAAAACCGAGAAGGTAGTAACGCCATCTCCCATGGCCCTTTGGCACTCCGTTTTTAAGAGTGTGAAATCCTCTCCTTTCTTGCTCTGGTTCGCCTGTCCGTATACAATTTCGGGATTCTCTATTTTTTCATTCGCAGATTCCCGTTTGAGCAACACGGAAAGGGGAACTGTGTGATGTTCTCCTCTTGTTGACATTGTTCTTGTGAGCCGAAAATTCCAGATGTAAAGGAGACTTTCCTCTAACTCTCCATAAAACCACCCTTTAAACAAATACCTGAAACAAAATTCGAAACCCAATTCCACAATCACAACAGTTCGATTCCAAAAATCTATGATGATATAAATTAACAGATACTATAATACTTGGTTGACAAGTAACTGTTTTACCGAATTGATTTATCTAACATCGTCTTCTGACGTTACTATAAATTAGGATCTACATTTCGAGATCGTCGATCTTAGAAGGTAGAAGTAACAAGAAACTCTGGAACGATCTCGCAGAGAACAATCAATCAGATCTCCAAAGATAGAAACAAATCAAGTATCTGAAATCTAGAGCACCGAAAACATAAGAATCAGACAGAAATCGTCAAAGTCACAGAATCATCGCCGTTCGCGGACGAATCCAGTTAAAAGTAAAAAACAAAATCACACGAGAAATGCCGCAAACAAGCATAAACCAAACGATTCCGAATAAGAAAAGCTGAGAAATCATCAAACAATTTTCAGGCATCTGAAATCTCAGAATGACGAAACAACGAAGAGATACGACGACAAAGTACGATCAAAAGGATGAGAAGTAGAAGAAAGCGATTACGATTCGGATGACCGACGAAGCAATGCCGGAGACGGCGATTGGAGATTACGCGAACAGAGATTCAGATGTGTCCTCCGATCGAAAATCTCGGATCCCGGCGCTCTGTGAAAATTCCATTGTCGCACACAGCCGGAGAGAGAGAGAGAGATTCCAAAAAAAAACGCGCAAACGAAGGAGGGGTGTTTTCGCTTTCTCTCTCCTGCCTTGTTTTCGTTTCCAATTAATTTTGTTTTTTAATTTAATTTTTATTAAAACCCTCGGCCGTTTGACTCATGCACCATTTTTTTATTCGACGCAGATTGGAACGTCGTCGTTTCATCTCCACATGCTCAAGGACGTGGCCAAATATTTCCTTCATTAAACTATACTTTGTTTTACCAATAAAAAAAAATACGTCAACTATAAGCTTAATGTAATAAATATATCTACCGTATTAAAATTTGAATACAATATTGAACATTTCAACCTGTAACCGATAAATATATGAACATCTTCTTTATCAAAAAAACAAATATGAACATAGTTTTTTAAAAAATTTTAAAAAAAATATAATAAAAAAATATGACGTGATGATATTCATCTTATTATCACCTAACCCAAACCCGAATTCGAATTTTAAATTAGGAAAGAAGATCGTTTACATAAATTACCTTAGTATTACCTAATCTATGCAAAATAATTTCAACTCCACATGTTCGAGGTTCCAAAGCGACATATTAGTCGTAATGGCAAACATTGTGGCATCAAAAGTCATGCATATCAATAAAGTGATAAAGAATAATACGCCGGGAGAGATATTGTTATATCCGAGTCATTTGATTATACGTAGATTGTACATTTTAAAATTACAATTAAGATGATTTTTAATTATACGAAGACTAGTTTGTATAACTAAATACAATTAAATAAAAAATTCACTATAAAAATAAAGTGATTTTGGTGTTTATGCATAGATTTGCTCATAACCTTTTGGTCCAATGTCGGATTTGCGTGACCTTGGTGTCTGCACATAGATATTGAAAAGAGCTTCCAATGATGTAGAGCACGCATGATTCGGACTTGCAGAGTGAAAGTTAGTGAACTTACAAGATTTGACGTTTTTAGACTTAATGTTTTCTTCGAAACAACTTCAAAATGTTTCCGTTTCATTCCTAATATTTCGTAATCCATAATTTTTATTCTTTTTGTTTTCTTTTATGAAAGAATGTTTGTTTTAACACCAAAGAAAACAACCAAACAATATCAAGATCAAATGTGTTCTAGATTGCTTATGAATATACAAAAACGAGTAAAATGCACTAGATATCTTATACCAAAATATTACTAAAAACATGTTATCAGTAGGTTAGGGATTGAAAGAATTATGTAGGAATCTTTCTTGAAATTATGGCTTTATAATTTGGATTGAATGAATGAAGTTTAATGTTATAAATTGTGCTGGCCACATAATTTGTTGATACTAGAGTTTAAAATTGCATAGAGATGTGAAATTTGAATTCGGAAATCATTTGGTTAAGTGATTTTCGAATCGAGAAATGGTTACATCACTTAGAGATCATGATAGAGAACTTAACGATCTTAGGAATTTTAGTTTATTTGGAACCGAGAGATCAGTAAATTAAACTCCTAAAAAAATGAGGTGAAACCCGAGAGGGTAATCCTCTGTAAAACCGAATTTGAATTCCCCAACCCGTGATCATAATTACCGAGATACATCATCAGAATTGATCCTTGCATAACCTATAAAATCCTGACACCTACAATGTTTTTTGTGAATTGTGTTTAACCTTCGTTTTGTATTTGCTTTAATTCACATTATGTTTAGCGACTATCAACATAACCCAAATTATCACTTCGGTTGAAACCGAGTAGAACCTCTAATTATTGTCGTTAATGTCTGTGTCCTTGTGTTCGACCCTAATTAATAATGCGATTGATTCGTGTACTTGCAGTAGTTGAAGTTGGAAAGAGACAGGATGCTCAAACAATGGCTTAGGACACAAGGACCAACACCTTGGACGCATGCATCCAAGTCATGGAAGATGACTTTCCATAAGTATCATTCTCGGTGCATGGATGTGAGCATGGATATGCATGCATACTTCATTGCATTTTTTTCCCATAATGGAATTGATGACTTGGCAAGATTTAAAGATGAAATGAAGACTTGTAGAGGACCGTTGAAGATGGAGGAAGAAGGTCACAATCCAAGTCATGATCAAATTACAATTAAATATACAATATGACTGAGAAATTGCCTTATATAGTTGCCCCAAGCATATATGAAATATCTTATTTCTTTAGACGTAGATTATATAACCGTTATGTAGATACTTTCCATGTACTTTAGCTCGGGTATCAACCCTTATAACAGGAGTGGACATTCGGTTCGGGTATTTCGGTTATTAACCGAACCGATCGATATATACTCAAACCGAACCGAATAAAATTATATAACCGTTTGGTTATGATTTTTTAAAACCCGAAATAACCGAATCCGAACTGAACCGAACCGATTAAAAATTATTAACCGTTTGATTATAAATTTTTATAAACCGAATTAACCGAACCCGAACCGAACCAAACCGTTTATATATCTTCATTTATATATATTTATATACATATATGAATGTTTATATTCTTGATTTAATAATTGTTTTATTATATTTTAAACGTATTTTATCATTGTTATGATTGTTTTTAAAGTTTGTGTGATATAAACATTAGAAAAAAAGGTCTTTATTTATTTAATAGTTTTCTATCAAAATATAAATTTAGATATTATTATTTTACATGTTAAAATAATTATGATAATATTTTATATTATATTTTATTTGAATATTTTTAATTATAAATGAATTGATTTTTTAAATGTTATAACCGAACTGAAACCGAACCGAACCGAATCTTTATTTGGTTATAGTTTTAAATAGACAAAACCGAGCTGAACCGAACCGAACCGAACTGAATAAAATTAATTAACCGTTTGGTTATGAGTTTTAATAACCCAAAATAATCGAACCCGAAATAACCGTAACCGACCATTCGCCCACCCCTTATAACCATATACACACTTATGAAAATGTATGAATAAGAAATACAAGTGATCTTTTTCATATTTTTTAATCACTTTTCTTCTATCTTGGTTCTCTCATTGATTATGAGCTTCGACCACTTTTTGAGTGTATAACCAAACTCATTCTCATTGTATTCATCAATTCGAATCATCCATTTATATATATTTCACATGGTATCAGAGCGTAAAGGTTCATGAACCCCTCTGTTCCAAATCTCTTTTAACTTTGCTGCACAAAACTCTCAGTCACATACAAACCGAAGAGATTTCGAGTTTTTTTATCCCATAACATCCCCAAAAAGTCACATGAGATGTACTTGGGATGATCTTAAAGGCCTTGAAGATGAAGAAAAAATCATTATTCATACATCGAACATGCTAATAGTGTTGTAGAACAATGTTGGTGTACCAAAAAGAGGTTGACACATGTAAACCTCTCCATAGAAGAAGTTCAAGCCATGTATGTGGATGACGAACAATATTTGGAAGAACAAAATGAGAGGGAATGGGATGTAGAAGACATCCTAAATTAACTCCCTATGCAAATCAAAGAGGTATTGGTGCAAACGACCAATACACACAAATTTGAGTCAAGTGTTTCTCTTTTTGAGGATTTGTTAAACACTAACGAGTTTTTTGAAATGATGCAAAAAGTACAGGTTGAAAGCAAAGAAAATTTGTCTCTAGATGTCCAAGAGATTCATCCCATCGTACAAAATATTGAAGAGGCGGAGACAATCTATGGAAAACTACAAACGAGGCACAAAAACTATGAGAAGGAGCGAGACTTGGATACAACAAACTCGGAAAAAGAAGAAGGAAAAGAGGAGGATGTGATGTTGAATGACCCCATAATGGAGGCTATGAACTCGAAGAAGAGACATCACATGCATTCGACATCATTCCTCATCCGAGTATAACAAAGAGTTCAAGCATCTTCTTTACATGGAGAGAAAACCGGGTTTGTAGTTTCGGCGCTTTTTCCGTATCTTTTGATTTTTGTGTTCCAAGTGATATGTTTGGTTTTGCTAGTGTGTTTGAACAGACAATAAACAAAATAATCCTGAATATCTATGGTGGAGAAAAGTTCACGAGTAAGGGGATGACATGATCAATCTTATACTTCACTACCAAAAAGGTCACAATGCAAGTATCCGAAAACAAATTGAAGATGACATTACCTTGAGTTTCTACAACTCTAGGTTTGTTAAAATCACTTATGAAACTTTTGTTTTTTATTCCGGAGAAAATATTCAGGCATTACATAATAAAAAACAAAGCATACTAGTTAGTAATACTATTTATGCATATAGCATAAACGATATGTTTTATTCTTTCAATGAAAACTTGAGGTTTCATGTCTCAAGATCATCAAATTTGGAATTCATAACATTATTTTTGCTTTTGTTTGACGAAAAACATTATTTTTTACATGTCCTTTTGGTTTGTCCATCAAAAGGACATGTAAAATGATGGACAAACCAAAAGAGCCATCGTGGGATATGGTTGCATGCTTAAGGGGGAACCGATGCACTGATGGATATATATGTTCGCCAAGATCAACTTTTCGATATTCCTCCAAGCCAATCTTGAAGAGAATGTTGGAGAGAGACAAAGGATGCTCGAAAAATGGCTTGGGACACACAGATCAACACCTTGGACGCATGCATGTAAGTCATGCAAGATGACTTTCCATACGTATATTCTCGATGCATGGATGTGATCATGTGATATGCATGCATACTTCATTGCATTTCTTCCCATAATGGAATTGATGACGTGGCAAGATTTAAAGGTGAAATGAAGACTTGTAGAGGACCATTGAAGATGGAGGAAGAATCTGGTCAAAATCCAAGTTGTAATACCCCGAATTTCAGTAAAGGTATTAGATAAATATAAATCGAAATCAATTACATTTGATCGATATAAATTATTGATTGAGTGTATAATCCCTTAAACTCCGTTAATAGGATTGGAAACGAATAAAGAGTGAGGAAACAAATCACATCATGAAGTCTTGGAGAAGATATACAAAAAAAATTGTATTGGTCCGCCGGATCAAGTTTTAGTCTGGGCCTGACCAACCATGCTGACTAAAATTTTGGTCCGAATATATTTGGTCTGATGGACCAAGATTGATCCAGAGCTGTGATGGCTCGGATTTTATCTGGATTTTATACCGAGTATGCATATTAGATCCATTTTAGGTCTCTGGGACTAGGTTTTGACCATTGCGGGAACTCGAGGGTTTTCGGGACGAAGCGGAGAAGACAAAAGCATAATTTCCCAGATTTAGGTCTGGAACGGATGGACTGGGTGCAAGACCCGATAGACCACAAGACAGCCCCTCCAAACTGACCCAGGACGCTAGACCCGACGGACAGGAATACAAGACAGAACGAACGGTCTGCACATGCAGAACGGACGGACTGACCACGCCAGACCCGACGGATTGAACAGCCCAGAACGGATGTACCACTATCGACCAGAACGGACGGACCGTCGCACAGATCCGACAAAAGCTACGTCGTTTCGCGTTTCTCTTCGGGTTTTTGAGGGGAAAAGAGTGAAGAGAACCCTAGATTCGAAAGGGGGCGAAAATAGAGACTTTGGAAGAGAAAAGGAGAGCTCTTGGAGGATAAAGAAGAAGGAGGATACTCCATTGAAGATTGAAGATTTCTTGAGCATCTCTCTACTTTCTCTCTATGATTTCTGCACTTTTACTTTGTTTTACTTTGTTCTTGAACATGGGTTGTGAGTAGTTTTCTTGTTGTGGGATGAGGGATTAACCCTCATGTAAGGATGCTTGTATTCACCCTTGGACCCAAGATTGTGCTTAGTTTAAGCTTTCGAACTCTTGCATTGAATGAAATTTTGTTCTTCATGATTATCTCTCATCTCTCTTGAATGAATGATTAGGGAGACCTAAGATTTGTTGAATTAAGTGATGCAATTGCTTGGGTTTTGATTA
This sequence comes from Tarenaya hassleriana, assembly GCF_000463585.1. Classification (NCBI taxonomy): domain Eukaryota; kingdom Viridiplantae; phylum Streptophyta; class Magnoliopsida; order Brassicales; family Cleomaceae; genus Tarenaya; species Tarenaya hassleriana. The sequence goes on along the minus strand of NW_010968113.1, from coordinate 182,947 downwards.
CTAGAGGTTGATGAATAATGTTTAATGTTACCCATTGGATGAGAATCTTGTGGGCAGATTTTAGGATTGTGAATTTCATGGAGACATGGGTTCTTGATTCTTTGATGCATTCACTCAATTGGGTTGAAATTGAATCTGAAAAAATTCGGTTCGAGTTAATCTAGGATTATGTCAAGGGCGTTTAATGCATTCGGAGTTTCATTCTAGACCCCGAAAGTGGATAGAGGGCTCTCTTAGTTAGCGGGTATTCGACTCGAAAGATTCGAACCCAACCTTAGCCTTCGAATCCCTCACCTTGGAATGAGCATGATCTAGGTCCATCTCCCTTTACGATATCCTTGCATGATCGGTGAAGCCCGATTCCCATAACCCTTCCAATCGATTATCTTCCCTTGAATATTGCTTGTTTTGATTTTATTTATTTCATTTTAATTTTCTGCAATTCCAAAAAAACCACAAAAACAATCATCAAAATTTATTTTTACAATTCTCCTAGTTTTACTCGATTTCTGGTTTAACCGCTTAAGTCCTTGTGTTCGACCCCGGTACTACGACATCCATATACTTGCGGTTTGGTTGTATTTTGGTTTATAAATTTAAGACTCGTCACGCAAGTGACCAAGTTTTTAGCGCTGTTGCCGGAGACTTTTTACGGTTTTCATAGATAGGATAGCTTGACTCTAGGTTAGTCTTTCCGGAGTCTTTGATTTTTTTCGGTTTGATTTTTTGTGTGTTTGTTTACTTCCTTTTTCTTTGAGTGTTTGTGTGATTTTTATTTTTCTCTTGAGTCAATTTTCCTTTCTTTCTTTATTTCTTGATTTTTCTCTTTTTATTTTTGCTGTTTGTATTTCTCTGGACGTTTCTGGACTTGTTCTGGATTTTTCGGGAATTCTCTGGACATTTTCAGATTTTTCTAGACTTTTCTGGATTTATTCTGGACTTTTCTGAATTTTTCTAGATTTTTTTCCGATTTTTCTGGACTTTTCCGGGATCGTTCTGGACTTTTTCGGGTGCTACTCAACCCTAATTTTGAGCTTGCCTTTGATCTGGACATAGACAGAGCACGATGCCTAAGCACACTCAGATGCTTTCGTGCATCAACCGACCACCCCTAGACCATTTTGAGCTACAGCCGCAGTTCATTCAAATGTTGAATCAGATGAGTTTTAGAGGGAGATATAATGAGGACCCGAGTTTCCATCTTACACAGTTTAAGATGTTGTGTCGAACCATCAAGAAGCTACAAGGCGTGACAATGGAAGATGCGATGATCGAGACATTTCCTTTCTCTTTGATGGACAAGGCGCGGGATTGGCTCTATACCTTGGAGCCAAATTCCATTTCTACATGAGATGAGATGGAAGAGAAGTTTATGATGAAATACTACTCGCCCATGAAGACACAGTTGGCGCTGAACAAGATCTACTCCTTCGCCCAAGACGATGATGAGACCTTGTATGATGCTTGGGAGAGATTCAAGGAGTATCAGAGAATGTGTCTGCACCACGGTATGGATAACAAATATCTCCTCTCCACTTTCATACATGGCCTTAGGGATGACACAAGAGGATGGGTTGATGCAGCATGCGGAGGCAGCGTGTATGATCTCTCTTTCGAGGCACTAGAGGCGCAGATTGCAAAGATGGCGAAAGGAAGAAGCATTTCAGGGAAAATGGGCAGCAGGCGATCTTTGCCTAAGGCTGATGTCAAAGGGGATGTTAGCGAGTCTTCTGCTTTACAAGCCGTTCTTTCGGAGCTCTCTGCCATCAAGCTACAACTTGCTAAGTCTGGTTCTTCAAACCCGCAGAAGGTTAAACCGGGCATGTACATGGTAGACCAAGCAGAAGAACCCATGGAAGAAGTTGACTACGTGGGAAGAAATCAGTATAACAATCACCCGAACTTCTATAATCCGGGGAATCAGAATTACCCTGCCTTTCTTATGGCAACCCGCAAAGAGCATTGAACCCTCAGCATCAGAGCGGGCCGAAACCTCAGGGACCCCCAGGATTTCAGCCTAGATACCAGAATCAAGGATATCAGAGTCAGAATCAAGGGTATCAGAATCAAGGACAGGACTACAATCAGATGAATCAGAGATACAGAGCTCCTCCGCCTCAGGCTAAAGAAGAAGAGTCGAAATTAAAGTCCATGTTGGCTCAGCTAATGCACGATCAGAAGAACTCTTTTTCTAGCCTGAGTCAAGAGATGCAGGGATTTAAGGGGAAACAAGAGAGTTTTGAGCAGAGATTCGATGGGATGGATGCACATCTCAAGATGATCGATAACCAGATTGCTCAGCTTGCTTCCCAAGTTGCGAGACCTCAAGGCCAATTTCCGGGTAAGGTTGATCCTAACCCGAGGGAGCATATTAATGTTATAGGCTTGAGAAGCAGAAGACAGCTTCCGAAGACCTCCCCAGTCATCAGAGAAGAGAGAGAAGGTTCACACGAACCTTGGAGAGCCGCCTTAGATAAAGGCAAGGGCCATGTTGTAGAGGGGGAAGAGACGAGGTATATTCCGCCTCCTCCACAGACACCCCCTCTACCATTTCCATCTTAGACAAGGAAGTACAACGAAGACAGTCAATTTGCCAAGTTCACCGAGATGTTGAAGAAGCTGGAAGTGACCATGCCTTTCCACGAGGTAGTTCTCCAAATCCCGTCCTACACTAAATTCTTGAAGGACATTCTTACGAAGAAGAGGGCGGTTGAGAAGGAGACAGTGTCACTTAGCACAGAAGTGAGTGCAGCCATATTGTAGACGGAATTACCGCAGAAGATAGCTGATCCCGGTAGCTTCTCCATCCCATGCAAATTGGGGAATGTGGAGATTGAGAGGGCGCTTTGCGATTTGGGCTCAAGTGTCAGTTTGCTGCCTCTCTCCATATTCAAGAAGCTTAATGTCGGTGAGCTGAAACCGACGAGGATGGCGCTGCAATTGGCCGATAGATTGGTGAAGTATCCCGCTGGGATTTTAGAGGATGTGCCTCTAAAGATAGGGGAGTTCTACGTCCCCGTCGACTTTGTGGTTCTGGACATGCCGGAGGATTCCAAAATTCCTATCATACTTGGTAGGCCGTTTCTGAACATGACCGATGCTGTTGTGCATGTCAGAGAGGGTAGACTCATGATGAAGATTGGCGACGAAACGGTTGAGTTCAGACTTGATCAGAACCTTAAACAGCCGTATTTGGTAGAGTCTTCCTACTACTTAGATTTGATCGACACATTGGTCGATGAAGTGAGGGATGAGTTCAGAGATTCAGACCCCCTCGAGATGGCATTGAACGCGGTACAAGAGAGCGTGTACTGCAATTGGGAGGAAGTTCAGAGCATCGTTCGGACTTTAGATGATAGCTCAGCGATTGAGCTTGAGGGTTGGAAATACAGGGCCGTTGAGCCCTTATATTGTTCCGCCCGTGAGTTCCCTTGGCTAAGGGACGAGGAGAATATAGAGGAATCATCATCCTCTCCGAGTCATCAAGCTCCGATCTCCTCCATATAAGTCAAGCAGTCCGATGTGGAGACGAGCGGGAAGAAAGATTGGGATCTAGAGAGCGCGCCAAAGGTGGAATTGAAGCCCTTACCACAAGGGCTCATGTATGAATTTCTCGGTCCTAATTCTACTTACCCGATTATTGTGAATGCTGCTTTGATGGATAAGGAACTAGCTGCCTTAGTGACTTTGCTTAGAGAGTATAGGCATGCCTTGGGTTACACTTTGGATGATATTAGAGGCCTTAGTCCATCTCTTTGTATGCATCACATTCACTTAGAGGATAGTTCCAAAACCTCCATTGAGCATCAACGTAGGTTGAATCCCACCATGAAGAAGGTAGTGAAGAAAGAGGTACTTAAACTGTTAGATGCGGGTATCATTTACCCGATTTCGGATAGTGCATGGGTTAGTCCCGTGCAAGTTGTTCCAAAGAAGGGAATCACTGTAGTGGAAAACGAGCATAATGAGTTGATTCCCACTAGGACGGTCCCGGGTTGGCGCATGTGCATTGACTATAGGAAGCTGAATTCGAACACCCGTAAGGACCATTTTCCTTTGCCCTTCATCGACCAAATGCTAGAGAGGTTAGCCTTGAATTCCCATTTCTGCTTTCTTGATGACTATTCAGGATTCTTCCAAATCTCCATTCACTCTAGCGATCAGGAAAAGACCACATTTGCATGCCCATATGGCACATTTGCATACCGTAGGATGCCTTTTGGTTTGTGTAATGCACCGGCGACGTTTCAAAGATGCATGACTGCGATATTTTCTGATCTTATTGAGGATGTTATGGAGGTGTTCATGGATGATTTTTCTGTCCATGGACCCTCCTTTCCTGTGTGTCTGATAAATTTGCGTCGAGTGTTGGACAGGTGCGTCGAGGCAAATCTTGTGCGTAATTGGGAGAAGTGTCATTTCATGGTCCAAGACGGCATTGTGCTAGGCCACAAGATTTCAAGCAAGGGGATTGAGGTTGTTCGGGCTAAGGTCGAGGTGATAGAGATGCCGCCTCCACGGAACGTTAAGGGAATCCGAAGTTTCTGGGGACATGCCGGGTTCTACCCGATTATTTCTCACGTCTCACCTCGCGTATTCATTCAATTTGTTCATTTTTGTCTTCTCTTTCCTCTTAGTTTTGGTCCGGTCCGGATTGGGATTTGGTCCGGCGGACCGGATCAGGTCTGTCCCCGCAAAATCGGTTGATCAGACCAATTTTTTGGTCGAAAACAGTTTTGGTCCGCCAGACCAAGGTTTTGGTTCAGGCGGACCAAGATTCCTCAGCAAAATATGCTTGGTCAGGCGGACTAAACTTTCCCAGACTTGGTTCGGAGCTGACCAGTGGCTGGTCCGGCGGACCGGGACTGGGCAGTTCATCCGTTCGCGTTTTCAGATTTTTGGTTCGACTTCGATTGCTCATAACTCACTCGTTTCTTACACCGTTTGTTTCTAAATGTTCATTGGGATGTCCTTTTTATATCTAAGCAATAGATTATTTAAATATCATGTATACATGATGAAAAATGATTCGTAATGTCTGTACCTCGAAAAATCGCGATTCTGCAATTTCAGTTTTGCCACAGTTTTCATTTATTCATATCTCCTTCGTTTCTCAATCAAATAGAGACCGTTTGTTTCTAAAATTCTCATTCAAATGTCCTCTTTCAAAGTCAATCAATGAATCATCAATATAACACAATCACATCGATAAAAACGATCTCACACAGACGCACTTCAAGCCACTCACCTTTGCTCAGATTCGGATTTGAGTTTTGGTCTGTTTTCCAGCGACTCCGAGGACGGAGACCCTCCTAGACCCTTTGGGGCTGGCCCTGTTTGCTTACAAGAAAATGGGAAGTCGAATCGCGTCAAGGGAGACCGGGCCAGGTGATGATATGTTTATATTGTTATATTTTCACATCGGATATCTAGCGCATTTCACGATATTTTGCATATTTATAGATATCTCTTGTACATTTTACTCCGACTTGGATGTTTTTGATATTTTTCAGGAAAATTAGAGTTTTGGACGAAATAATTTCTGAGGAAAAGACATGATCCGGAGCCAACCTGAAAATATTCCGAGTACCAAAGAGTCAAAGAGGAAATGCTTGCATAATCTTGATATTACGAGCTCTATAACTTTCGCAATATAGGTCCAAATCATACGTGCTATACGTTATTGGAAAGCTCTTTTTAATAGCTACACACAGACATAAAGATCACTCAAATCGGACATTAGCACCGAAAGTTATGACAAAATTACTATGAGTCTATATTCTGATGACAAACTGTGCAAGAGTGAGCCATTGCGAGCTACATAACTTTCTCCATATAAGTCCAACTTATGTGTGCAATACATCATTAGAAAGATATTTTTGATAGTACATGTGGACAGTAAGATCACTTTAATCCGACATCGGAGCCAAATGTTATAAGGGAAACACTATGACTATATAGTTTGGTGGCGACAAGAAAGCACTTTTTCCCAAAACATGGAGCTCGGGAATCATGGAGGAAAATGAGGAGAAAAATGGAGAAATGTCTTTCTCTTTTTCTTGGCTATAAAAGGGGCACGAAGGGGAGGCTTAGGATCATCATCCAACACATTAGAGAGTGAGTTTGAAGAGTAAATTGAGAGTTCTTGAGAGAGATCCAAGGAGGAGTCAAGAGAAGAAGAAGAGGAGGAGGAAGAAGAAGAGTCATCTGCAATTATCACTAAGCATTCTCATCTCTCTCTTTAAATTCTTGTCATGAACTTCTATTTGGATGTTGTTTGTATGTTTTCCATGATGTGTGAGTAGATTTATCATTGTAGGTTAGGGATTAAGGTTGTGTAAGGATCATGTGAACATAACCTATCTTTGAAACTATGGGTTTTATAATTTGGTTTGAATGAATGAATCTTAATGCTATGAATCTTGTTGGCCACTTGATTTGTTGAACCTAGAATTTAGTTTGCATAGAGATATGAAACTATGTTTGGAACTCTTTCATTTGAATAGATGAACATTGCATTGAGAAATGAATGAACATCTAGGAATCATGATGGTGGATTTAATGCTCTTAAGAGTTTCAATCTATTTGGAATAGAGAGATCGGTAGTTAAACTCTTAGGAAGAGAGGTGAGACTCGAGAGAGTAATCCTCTATAACAAGAACTTGAATTTTCCGAATCATAACTCTAGTTACGAAGATACATCCGTAGAAACGATCCTTACATAACCCATAATTCCCGACACCGACAATGTTTTATAGAACTGTGCTAAGTCTTTGCTTATATTTGCTTTACTTCGTGTTTACTTTCAGTTATAATCATCTTCATCACCATTATTGTCTTCGATCGAAACCGAGTAGTAATCGTAATTGCTGTCGTTAAATCACACGTGTCCCTGTGTTCGACCTAAGTACTACAATTGATCCGTACACTTTCGGATTGTATCTAGGAATTAAAACAAGATTAGATCACATCCTAGATTGACATCAACAGGCTGGTAGATCGCACTCAAAACGGCTACTTCGCGAGCATGTGCTGGAAAAATTTGCATTGCCGGTCCGCCGGACCAAGAATTTGGTCGCCATACCGGATGACCAGATCAGATTTTTGGTCCGTCGATGCCCGTTTCGATCCGACTGTATGTTCTGTTCTAGCTGACCACTTTTGGTCAGCTCCGGACCAGACTCACTTTCCTCCTCTTGGTCCGTTCCTTTGGTCCGAATGTGGTACTTTCTCTCGAATGGGTCTGGTCCTGCGGACTGACTTCTGGTCAGCCCCGGACCAACCTTCCCTTTTCTTCTTGATGTCCACCAATTCTTTCGTCGGGTCCGTCTGACGGACTGAGTAGGTTGGTCTGACCCTGATCGGATTTTGGTCCGACGGACCAACTTCACTTTCCCAAATTTATCTTTTTCCGATCCGTTCCTCCTCGTCTTGGTCCGACGATCTATCCCTGGTCCGACTGATTGGTTCCTGATCAGGTCCGGACTGAAGATAAATTTCAACATTCTTCTTCGCTTATTTTTCGATCCTTTTTTTTACATTTTCTGGTTTCGTACTCTTTTCCATTTTATTATTACTTTTTTCACTTCCATTCCCGAATTATGATCCGCATTTATTTAATTATTTATTCTCGAAAATAATTAAATATTTATTTTGGGATCCGGGGTATTACAAGACGTGCCTTTCGAGTTCACCCTTGAGTGCAAGGCCGCGTTTGAGACTCTGAAGAAGGCGTTGATCTCTCCGCCCATCATTCAGCCGTCAGATTGGGAAGCTCCCTTTGAACTTATGTGCGACGCTAGTGATTTTGCAGTGGGGGCTGTTTTGGGTCAGAGGAGAGACAGGAAGCTCCATGCCATATACTATGCGAGTAGGACGTTAGACGACGCATAGATGAATTATTCCACAACCGAAAAGGAACTACTCGCTATAGTATTTGCCTTTGGGAAGTTTCGGTCTTACTTGGTCGGTTCGAAGGTGATTGTGTACACCGACCACGCTGCCTTGAGATATCTCCTATCCAAGAAGGACGCCAAGCCGAGATTGATTAGATGGGTGCTCTTGCTGCAAGAGTTTGACTTGGAAATCAGGGATAGGAAAGGTACAGAGAATGGAGTGGCCGACCATCTTTCCCAAATTGAATGCCATGAGAAGGTTCCAATAAATGACTATCTTCGGGAAGATCATGTGATGGCAGTACAAGCCAGGGAGAGGGATACGCAGATTTTGTGTTAACTTCATTGTCAGCAGGTACACTCCTCACGAGCTTGCCTATAACGGGAAGAAGTGGTTCTTCAGAGACGTCAAGGAATATTTCTAGGAAGAACCCTTCCTTTTCAAAAGAGGCAAGGATGGCCTCTTTAGGCGATGTATTCCCAAAGAGAAAGTCCAAGGCATTCATCATTGTCATTCTTCGTACTATGGAGGTCATTTCGAAGCATCGAAAACCGCAGCGAAAATTCTTCAAGCCGGGTTTTATTGGCCTTCAATTTTAAGGACATTCACCAATACTTCTCTTCTTGCGACGCTTGCCAAAGGACTAGGAATATATCACGCCGCCACGAGATACCTCAGCACTACATCTTAGAAGTTGAACCCTTCGATGTTTGGGGAATCGACTTCATGGGACCATTCTCGTCTTCCTATGGGAATCAGTACATTCTAGTGGCGGTAGACTATGTCACCAAGTGGGTGGAAGCGATGGCGAGTCCCACTAACGACTCGAAGGTGGTTACAAAAATGTTCAAGAGGGTGATCTTTCCTAGGTTTGGGACGCCAAGGGTCGTGATCAGTGATTGAGGGTCTCACTTCATCAACTGCACCATCGAAGCTCTTTTGAAGAAGTATGTTGTGAGGCATAAGGTGGTTATCCCGTATCATCCTCAAACGAGCGGACAAGTTGAAATCTCAAATAGGGAGATCAAGGCGATACTTGAAAAAATGGTGTCAAGGTCAAGGAAAGATTGGGCGATGAAGCTCGACGATGCTCTATGGGCATATAGGACAGCCTTCAAGACACCCATCGGTATGTCTCCCTTCCAACTTGTTTATGGGAAAGCTTGCCACCTTCCATTTGAGCTTGAGTACAAAGCTCTTTGGGCGATCAAGAAGTTGAATTTTGATTGAAAATCGGCCGCAGAGAAGCGGATGTTAGAGCTTCATGAGCTTGGTGAGATTCGGATGTATGCGTACGAGAATGTCCGAATCTACAAAGAGAGGACGAAGAAGTGGCATGATCACCGTGTATTGCAGAGAGTATTCAGAGACGGTGACCAAGTGCTCCTCTTTAACTCTAGATTTAAGCTCTTCCCGGGAAAACTAAAATCGTTTTGGTCAGGACCGTTCACAATCAAGAAGGTTTATTCCCATGGAGCGGTAGAGTTATACGGTAATGGAGGATCCACATTTAAGGTGAATATTCAAAGGTTAAAGGTCTATAAACCGGGAGAACGAGACATGGGGAGAGGCACATTGCGCCTCTCCGATCCAGTTGAGGAATAGAAGCAGACACGGGCAGGCTTAAGACCTTAAACAAGTGCTCTCGGGAGGCACCCCGAGCTTGTATATATCCTTTTTCGTATCCTTTTTAGCATTTGCATCTCATTTAGAATCATTCATTTGCATTCTATTTGATTGGATTTGATACTCTCCTGGTGTGATTGACGTTGTTTAGAACCGGATTAGACAGACCTTGATGCAGGAAAATGGAAATCAAACACGGAGTCGGGAAGTTGCCAGGAACGGACGTAGAACGGATGGTCTATACCGAAGCGGTCCATCCGTTCTGGTACATGTGGAACGAACGTTCTGCTATAGGCGGTCCGTCCGTTCTAGGTCACAGGATCACAATAAAAAGGTAAGTCTGGGGGTTCAGTCCGACCACGCTCCGTTCCGCTCACACCTCAGACCATTCGAGTTCTCCTCCCTCTCCGGCGATTTCTCCTCCTCCTCCAACAACCCCGGTCGCCTCCGTCTCCGGCGAAGCCCTCATCCGCGGCGAACCCCCACTCTCTCTCCCTATTTCTCTCTCACTCTTGCTCCCATTCATTCGATCAATCCCTAAGGTACAATCGAAAAAAAAAATTCTAAGCGATTGATGAGCTAAATGCCTACTTTTTGCAAAATCGGCTTGGAATAAATCATATTTAAGGATTTTAGGGTAGAAAATCGTGAACCCCGAAGGTTTGAAGGGTTAACAATGGCGGACAAGACAGAACGGACGGACTGCAAGTCCAGTCCGTCGGGCCTACCTAGCGAGGAAGAATATTCACATAACGCCCTAGAACGGACATATTGCATTCACCAGTACGTCCGCTCTGTGTTGGCAGACCCAGCGTTCCGACTTGTTTTTCAATCCATCCGTTCCCAAGTCTAGAACTATAGGCTCGACGGTCTGTTTCATGGACCCGACAGATCGGAACTCCGTTTGTGCAGAAAAAATCACACGTTCGGTCCAGACGGTCTGAAACTAGACCGTATAGGACCGAAACACCGTGAGATAGATTTTCCGTTGTTTATCGACCTCCCGCGATCTCTGTTGGAGCCATCCATGCTCTAATTAACCGTTTGATGTTTTATATCTTGAGCAGATGGACTTCGAAGTATATTTTGACAATGCCCCCAAGACAGAAGCGTTTGAGATACCTGAGAGCGCAGTGGGAGAACTCACAGATCTGCAACCTATCACTCCCAGCCACGAGGACCCCCCACGCATCCAATATATCCTCACGGGTCAGAGACGTCGCCACGTCAGGTTCGAAGGCCAAGGGCTTTCACTGGCAAAGTTTGTGAGCAATGATATTCAGAAGTTCGGGATAGAGGAGCAAGTGAGATATCTGTTCCATCAGCTGGGATGGGACAGACTCTTCATGATGCGGGAGGAGACCTACAAACACCTCACATTGGAATTCATGTCCTCATACAAGTGTTACTTTCTAGAGGATGGCTGGATAGAAGACGCCCATATGCTTTTCCGTCTGGCTACTAGACCTACTGCTTCAGCATGGCGGACTTCGCGGAGATACTCGGAGTTCCACGGGGAACCACGAGCATGTGGCGAGACATCCCCACAGAGGTATACCATCAGTTCTGGAGAACTATTGCATCGCAGGATGCATCGAGAGGAAAAGGGAAGTCCACATGGATCAGTTACCCTGCGGTACGATACCTCCACATGTTTATGTCCGGAGGTCTATTCGTCAGAGGAGATCAGGGTAACATCACAACCCAAGAAGTATGTTTGCTACGTCGAGCACTCAGAGACGCATTTGATGGCGATGATTGGGGGTGTCCGAGTTAGACGTGGCATCTATAAGGTGGCTCTACACATTCATTGGAGCGTTGTGGATGAGTGGCATTATATCCATGATCGCCCCGAGAGTGGGGATCAACTTAGGGATGACATGGGGCGCCATCGACGGTCCCACAGAGCTGGATTTACAGACTCTCTTCCTGTAGAGAGCTATCGAGAGCCCAGCTCGCATTCGATACGCATGGAAGTATCTGGACGAGAACGCCACGCCACGGACGGTCACTCTACCCATGACCGAGCTACCCCCGCTGACTATGGATGGCCTACACTTCCGAGTAATGTTGGGTTCCCTGCGGGTTCCTAGCATGCGATCTCATCGATCTAGGGTTTGGATTCTAGGTTTCACGCAGCGGAAGGAAAGATCTAAACTTAGCCAAACGTCACACAAAACCAATTCTACAATAACCCGAACAATCGTGTATATCGTCGTGGGATTCGAATACTTACCTCGTTCTTTCAAGATCTGGAAGTATCAATCGATCCAGGGCCTGTTTTAATCACCAAGAGTTGAAAGCACAACTCCTCTACACGTATCCACACCGGCGGGATGAATTCCAACACTTTGGAACGTATCTGCTAGGATTTGTGAAGAGAAAACGATGTCCTTGACTTGGAATCGATATTCCAATCACTAGAACTCAAAATTAAGCTTCTCTAAGCTCTAATGAGAGACTAGGACGTCTGAGGTTCGTTCTCTAGGGTTTGTGGCGGCTTACTCATTAATTAGGATTGCCCAATACCTTTAAAACGCGAAATAGGAAATCTGTCCGAAAGTCGGACCGTCTGGTCTAGGTCTTGGACCGGACGGTCTGACTTTCAACGCAGAACGGACGGTCCGTAACTACTCATAGAACGGACGGTCTTTACGTCTGGACCGTCCGGTCCAAGTCTGGACCGGACGGTCTGGTGCTTGCGGAACGATCAGTCCGTTCTTCAGCGAAACGGACGGACTGACATGGCTGGACCGTCCGGTCCAGGCCTGGCCGTCTGGAACCCTTCCAGCTCGTTCCGTCGTTCCTTTCTCGCGTCGTTTTCTCGCGTTGTTCTCTTCACGTGTGATCCATCCCTAATGGTGTGTGACCCTGTAGGCCCATTCGAAGTGGCAGTGACTTCGGAAACCCTTTTCCGAACCACAAGTCATGGTTAGCCTCTAGCAAGACGCCATGACTACCCCCCTAGAATAGAGTTAGAGGTGATCTAACAAAGCCAGCAATAGTTCGAGTTCTGATCCTTTGTCTCACGATGTCGTATGTTGAACAAGGGCATGGTATGAGCCACCCTTCAATTTCAACCGCTTACTCGTCTAGGCAAACCGACTGATAAAATAGATGTACATTCATCTATAGCGTGGCCACGCATTTTCACAGTTCGATTTCCACGAGGGGCCCAGTGACATCTCTCCTGCGTAGGAGGTGACAAGTCTCGTATTGCATGTCTACTATCTGCATATGATTCGTTAACGTATCTGAGCAACGCCGTTATGATCATCCGGTTAAAGATGACGTTTGACGCAGTCAAGACACGTCACTCCTCATATTAGATACTCTAGACATCTCAGGTCTGAGGATCCAAGAACGAACCGCTGTATGAGATTCAAGTCATGACTCATGTCCATGTGACAATCTCATGTGGGTCATCCAGTAACTCGTTCCAAACGAGAACCCATGATTGTGATTTTCATCCAATGCACATGATCATAATCATCTATCACACATCATGCTGGTCTTAATTCATCATTGTTCTCACAATGATAACTGACCAGGGAGTTTAGAATCATCTGCAATGATTCAAGGATATTCACCGTAATATAACAAACATGTTAATCATATAATGGAAAAAGTAATGCATTCATAAACCAATGAATCAATACATAATCAAAATATCATATCACGGATCATCGTAGAGCATCACAACCAACACAAAAGTCATCGCCTAGGAGTTAACAATACCAAATATCACCGAGGTCACTAACTGGATCTTTCCTGTAGTTGAGAGGAATTTTGTGGTCCAACCATCAAGCTTGGCCCTAATCCTTTGCAATAACGGCTGAAAATCAGCTTTCGTTAGGCGCGATGGACTTAAAGGAACGCCCAGGTAGCGCACGGGGAGGCATCCCAACCCAATACCGAGGGCCGTCGAGATAGATCTCTTCTCACCATCGGATAATCCCGCCAAGAACAGCTCTGATTTTTCTGGGTTGATCCGTAGCCCCGAGATTACTCTAAACTCAGTTAGAATGTTTCGGACTTCGGACAACGATGATAGGTCCCCTTGGGTGAATATCATGACATCATCTGCGAATAAGAGATGAGTGATCATCGGATTAATACAGCGGTGGTGCAGGGATAGTCGTCCATCTGCAACAGATCTGTCCAATAGTCGAGTAAGAATCTCCATTGTCATGATGAAGAGATAGGGAGACTTCTCAAGTACTTAAGGATGTTTTTTACCGCAATCCAGTGAGCCTCACCTGGTGTAGACTAATATCTACGAGTCATACTCAATGCATATGATACATCCGGACGAGTACATAACATGGCGTACATGATGGATCCAATTGCTGAGGCATATGGAATCCTACTCAT
>NW_010968113.1:167025-167229 GCF_000463585.1 Tarenaya hassleriana | reverse complement strand
TACAGATAACCTCCTCTAGCGGGTGAGCTCATAGGACCGCACACATCACTATGTATGAGTTCTAGCAACTCCGTAGCCCGTTCTCCTTTCCTAGTAAAAGGAGATTTTGTCATCTTGCCCATCAAATAGGAATCACATGATTCGATTGATTCATAATCACAAGAATTAAGAAGTCCATCAGAATGAAGCTTCGCAATGCGTTTT
>NW_010968113.1:165897-166928 GCF_000463585.1 Tarenaya hassleriana | reverse complement strand
CAAAACATAAAGGCCATTAAACTGGTAACCCTTACCATAGAATAAATTGCCTCTATAAATGGACAGACATTTGTTCTCAATAACAAATCTGAAACCATCTGAGTCTAAGCATGAAATCGATATGATGTTCCTACTGATGGTAGGTACAAAATAACAATCATGCAACTCCAATACAAGGCCAGAAGGTAAAGTCAGATCATAAGTCCCGACGGTTAATGCAGCAACTCTTGCTCTATTCCCGACGCGGAGATCTACTTCTTCCTTTGCCAATTGTCTACTTCTTCTCAGGCCCTTCACATTTCCACAAATGTGTGAGGCACATCCGGTATCTAATACCCAAGATGTAGAAGTAAACAAGTTAGCTTCTATAACAAAGATACCTGAAGATGAAGCTTCTGCAAACTTCTTCTTCTTTTGATCTTCCAGGTAGAGTTTGCAGTTTCTGCGCCAATGCCCAATGGCATGGCAGAAATGACACTCTTCCTTCTTGAGTTTGGGCTTAGGCTTAGTGACAACACTTGTCAATTTCCTTTTGCCCTTACCTTTGGAACGCTTCCTTTTGTTGGAACTCTTTCCAACAACTACCATATCATAATTCTTCCCTTGGCTCCCAGCTTTCTCTTGGAATGACACATTCAACTGATCAACCATCAATGAATTGTCCATGTCATCTAATTGTTCACGAAATTCCGAAGACATCTTTCCAAGCATCAAGCTGGACACATCCAGATCATCATCCTCATGCTTCCAATAAGCATCAATGATCGATCCAGAAGCCTTGGTCAGAGGCTTATCCTTCATAAGGATAGATCGCATGGTAAGATTAACCAGATTCCTGCAACAGATATATACTACAGAAAAAGACAAACAAACAGACAGAAAATATGCAAGTCACTTAGTACACTTACTAACACAGATAATAGATGCAATATGACAGGCTCCCACTAAGAAAAACACCCTCAATGAGTTTCCAAGTGAGCTAGGATCCATATTTCACATGCTTTTGAGTCAGCTAGGGCATGACGCTCAAA
>NW_010968113.1:164183-165677 GCF_000463585.1 Tarenaya hassleriana | reverse complement strand
AGACCTTGACAGTTGCTCTACTAATGGGCGGTAATAGCTTGAGATTAATCATGAGGAAGAGGACAAAATTTCGGACTTGAGAAGTGTCTGAGGTCCAGTCCGGAGCTGACCAGAATCTGGTCCGCCGGACTGACCTTGGTCAGCTTCTCTGGTCCGTCGTTCTGTCATTTTTCGGAGAAATTCTGAGCTTGGTCCGGAGCTGACCAGATTTGGTCAGCCCCGGACCAACTCAGTCCGTTTCTCCTGCTCCGAGCTGACCTGGAATCGGAGCGCAGACCAACTCAGTTCGTTTCCTTGGTTGTCCGCCAGTCTTCGTCTCGGACCTGTGTTGTTCTCGCCTGGTCCGCCGGACCAACTTTTGGTCCGGGGCTGACCAGCGAGAACTTTGGTCCTCCTGACCAAACACTCAGTCCGGAATCTGATCTGTCTGCTGATCCGGCTCAACTCTTGGTTTGGCTGACCGCAGACAGATCAGATTCGGAACAGATTTTTCGGGCTTCGAAAATCAGGGTTTTATCCCGGTTTCGACGCACCGTTAACCCGTCCCAGACTCCATACCATCCATGCATCATTCAACAATCACAAATATCATTAAACATGCATAGATTCAATGATTACATGCAATTTAACGATTAAATCATGCAATCATTCAACAAGCATGGCGATATACAGAGAACCAGGCTCTGATACCACTGTTGGGGTTCTCTACGGGTTTCTAGCATGCGATCATATCGATCTAGGGTTTGGATTACTAGGTTTCATGCAGCGGAAGAAAGATCTAAACCTAGTCAAACGTCACACGCAACCAAACTCGCAAAACCTGAAAGATCGTGTATATCACCGAGGGAATCGTTACTTACCTCGTTCTCGATGAGATTTGAAGTTTATTTCGATCCGGGGCATGTTCTAAATCACCTAGGACTGAAGTTACAGTCCCTATCCACACCGACGGGAAGGATTTCAAACGATTTGGAACGAATCTGCTAGGATTAGTGAAGAAAAGGGTAACTGAAGAGACCAGGAGCTTGGTCCGGCGGACCAGGCTTACTCATCTGCCTTCGGACCGTCTGACCTGGAGCCTTGGTCCGACTGACCAAGATTGGTTAGTTCCGGACCAAGTCTCCTGGTCTTCTTTCAGTCTGCATGTTCGCTCCTCGGTCCGTCTGATTCCAGCGCCTGGTCCGGGGCTGACCAACTCTTGGTCAGCCGGACCAGACCTGGACAGATGACCTCGGACTGAGCTTCCGGACTGCCTGATCTGACCAACTTGGTCCGGGGCTGATCAAATTTGGTCAGCTCCGGACCAACACACCGAAAACTCCTTTTCATGCTCGTTTCAGTCAAATCTCGTTTCCATTCTTCGGATTCTTCACGTATAAGTCCATCCCTATTGGTGTGTGACCCTGTAGGCCCATTCTAAGTGGTAGTGACTTTAGGAACCTTTCCCGAACCACAAGTCATGGTTAGCCTCTAGCAAGACGCCATGACCACCCA
>NW_010968113.1:160449-163866 GCF_000463585.1 Tarenaya hassleriana | reverse complement strand
AGTCAAGACACGCTACTCCTCATATCAGATACTCTAGACATCTCAGGTATGAGGATCCATAAACGAACCGCTGTATGAGATTCAAGTCATGACTCTGTCCATGTGACAATCTCATGCGGGTCATCCAGTCACTCGTTCACAACGAGTACCCATGATTGTGATCTACATCCAATGCGTTGATCATACCTCATGCTAGTCTTGATTCAACATTGTTCCCACAATGATGACTGACTAGGGAGTTTAGAATCATTCTATAATGATTCAATGATACCGAAATACAACAAACATGCTAATCGTATAACGGAAATATAATGCATTCATAACTCAATGAATCAATACAAAGTCAAATGTCATATCACAGATCATCCTAGAGCATTACAACCAACACTGGATTGTAGATAGTCAAGACGGGATTTGTACCTCTCGTAAAAGAGAGAGATATCGCTGGGCCCCTCGCGTGAGCGAGACTGTAGAAATGTGTGGCCGCACTATAGACGAACGTCGTCTATTTAAGACAGTCGAACTCAGTGAACGAGAAAGCAGTCGAATCAGATAAGGTGGCTTTTCCATGCCTTATATTCGACATATGATATCGTGATACAAAAGGATCATCAACCGAAATCATAACTGGCGTTCGTAAGATCACGAACAAACTCTATTCGAGATAGGTAGTCATAGTGTCTTGCTAGAGACCGCCTATGACTTGTATATCCGGAATAGAGATTTCGGGTAATACTGCTATATCGGATGAGCCTACAGAGTTACACACACAGGAAAGGACAAATGCGCGAGAAGAGACGAGAAAATCTCGGTGGAGCGGAGGCCAGACGACCGGTCTAAAAGGTCTAGGATCGGTCCAGCCAACCCAGACCGATCGGTCCAGACACGTGGACCGGTCGGTCCGGAGATAACGTGTGACAGTCACACGGTCTGGAAAGTGTTCCAGACCGATCGGTCCGGACATATGGACCGATCGGTCCAGACGTAAAAAGCTCCAGACCGATCGGTCTAGACGTCGGGATTTCCTAAACTCGCTCTAATTAGGGTTTTAAGTGGGATTAACTTTGGAGAACGTGTAATACCCCGAAACCCGATTCGAATATTTAATTATTTAAAAATGAATAATTAAATAGAGATATCACGAAATCACCAAAAAGTGATGGTACAATGCCGGGGAGAGGCGCGAGGATCGTCACGGGTGCAAAGGACCGAGAAAGAATGAAGAAAAAGGAAAAAGAAAAAAAAAACAGGGTTATTCCGCCGGACCAAGATTTGGTCTGGGGCGGACAACCTGCTCAGGTTGACCCGGGCCTGACCAGACTTGACCGTGGACAAACCAACCCCCACTAGAGGACAAGACTTCGCGATTGGGATCAATCGAACCGAGTTTTCGCCAAAACGTTGCGTAGCGTAGTGAGATGTACGATATCGAAATACGAGTGATCGTTGCGTGATTGTTTGCGGGTAGAATTTGCATGGCGTTAAACGGTAGCTCGGTGGGGACCGGATACCGTGATACGTATGGTTGTACTATAGGGATGTTGCACGTTGTGTGCCTAAAGGCATGTATCAGGTACGAAACGAATCATGTGCTGGATTGTAGATAGTCAAGACGGAATTTGTACCTCTCGTAAAAGAGAGAGATATCGCTGGGCCCCTCGAGTGAGCGAGACTGTAGAAATGTGTGGCCGCACTATAGACGAACGTCGTCTATATCAGACAGTCGAACTCAGTGAACGAGAAAGCAGTCGAATCAGATAAGGTGGCTTGTCCATGCCTTATATTCGACATATGATATCGTGATACAAAAGGATCATCAACCGGAATCATCACTGGCGTTCGTAAGATCACGAACAAACTCTATTCGAGATAGGTAGTCATAGTGTTTTGCTAGAAACCGCCTGACTTGTATATCCGGAATAGAGATTTCGGGTTATACCGTTATATCGAGTGTGCCTACAGGGTCACACACGCAGGGAAGGACAAATGCACGAGAAAACGTCGAGAAAACTGGACAAGAGGTCCGGACCGTCCGGTCTAGGAGTAGACCGAACGGACCGGACAATCTAGTCCGAACGAACCAAATTGTTGGACCGAACGGACTAGAGAGTTCAGTCCGAACGGACCAAGTGTTGGACCGAACGGACTAACCGTCAGTTCGAACGGACCCAGTTATGAAACTGGTCCGAACGTACCAAGTGTCCAGATCGAACGGACTACTTGGGGTTCGGATTTAATTTTAAAGTCCGGATCTAGGATTAAGAGGAGAAAAAGAACCTTAACACTGAGGGGCCGACCTAGAGAACTTTTCAGACCCTTTTAGAGAGTCTAAGGGGTTGAAGAAGTGATCTTAATCTCTCTTTCTCAAAGCACATCATCGAATAGAAAATTCGTGTCCTAGCAGACAAGTGTTGGTTTAGTGCTCTATGATGTACTGTTTATGAGCTTTATTTAGATACATTTGATGTATTGATACTTTCTATGGTTTATGAGAGTATTTGATTCATTACACGTTCTTGCATACTAGATGTGTTATGGAATCCATGTATCATTATGAATGATACTTAACTCCCTAGTCTTGTGTCGTTATGGGAATAACGACATAATAAGACTAGTATGATGTGTGATTGATGATTACATAGATGATCATAGGTATTGGATACGATCACAATCATAGTTATTCGTTGGAGAACGAAATACTGGATTGACCCGCATGAGATTGTCACATGGACTAGCGTCATGACTTGAATCTCATATGACGGTTCCATGATTGGATCCTAAGACCTGAGATATCTACGGAATCCAACATGAGGAGTTGCATACTTTGATTATGTCAAACGTCCTGCGTAACAGGAGGACTATAAAGGCGTGTTTCAGGTACGAAACAAATCATGTGCTGGATTGTAGATGGTCAAGACGAGATTTGTACCTCTCGTAAAAGAGAGAGATATCACTGGGCCCCTCGTGTGAGCGAGACTGTAGAAATGTGTGGCCGCACTATAGACGAACGTCGTCTATTTCAGACAGTCGAACTCAGTGAACAAGAAAGCAGTCGAATCAGATAAGGTGGCTTGTCCATGCCTTATATTCGACATATGATATCGTGATACAAAAGGATCATCAACCGGAATCATCACTGGCGTTCGTAAGATCACGAACAAACTCTATTCGAGATAGGTAGTCATAGTGTCTTGCTAGAGACCGCCTATGACTTGTATATCCGGAATAGAGATTTCGGGTTATACTGCTATATCGAATGAGCCTACAGGGTCACACACGTAGGGAAGGACAAATGCATGAGAAAAACGTCGAGAAAACTGGATAAGTGGTCCGGACCGTCCGGTCTAGGAGTAGACCGAACGGACCGGAGCATCTAGTCCGAACGGACCAAGTTGTTGGACCGAACGAACTAGAGAG
>NW_010968113.1:154885-160316 GCF_000463585.1 Tarenaya hassleriana | reverse complement strand
TCTCCGTGATCAGATCACGTTTTTCGCGTTCTCGGCCCCGTTCAGACCCGAAACTGATCCGAATTCTTCTGTGAACCCAAAATTCGAACTTCTGCACTCTATGCAACATGAAACATGCAATCTACACTAGATTCAATAATCAAACATGCATAGATATCATAGCAAACATGGATTCAAACAATTCAAATCCTAAAACATGTGTGATCGGGTTCTACGAAATCAAAACAGAGCAACCAGGCTCTGATACCACTGTTGGGTTTTCCTGGGATCTCATGAGCGAATCCTATTCCTAAGAGATCGATTCTAGGGTTTGCGCAGCGGATGTAAAACGAAAATTTAATAAACCCTAGAACCATGCTTCTAATGAATCGTAGAAACGTTAGAACGCTTACCTCAATCGATCCGGGGTCTGTATCAACTGAAAAATTCGTCCGATCACTTAGGCAGAAAGATTACCTCGCCCTCTACACGTATCCACACCTCGGGATGGATTCCAACGATTGGAACTTGTCTGCTAGGACCCGAATCTCTATTCGATATGTGCACCGAGAAATCTCGAGACTTAGAACTCGTTTTTGGATCTCCAAAAACTCTCTCTTTTCTGCCAAAAGTCGGCTCTCTTTCGTCTCTCACGAGTTAGGGTTTTTCATCTCCTTCTTATAAGGTGATTTAACCCTAATTCGGTTTAATTTCGGAAAAACTGAAGCCCGGAACGGACGGTCCAGAGATACACGCGGACCGTCCGTTCTAGCACGTGGAACGGACGTTCCGCTCACGTGGACCGTCCGGTCTGGTTCGGGCGGACCGTCCGTTCTGGACTTTCTGGTCCGTCCGTTCCAGCCCCTTCCGTCTCGGTTTTTCGTCGTTTTCTCTCGTGCATTTGTCCTTCCCTGCGTGTGTGACCCTGTAGGCTCATTCGATATAGCAGTATAACCCGAAATCTCTATTTCGGATATACAAGTCATAGGCGGTCTCTAGCAAGACACTATGACTACCTATCTCGAATAGAGTTTGTTCGTGATCTTTACGAACGCCAGAGATGATTCCGGCTGATGATCCTTTTGTATCGCGATATCATATGTCGAACATAAGGCATGGACAAACCACCTTATCTGATTCGACTGCTTTCTCGTTCACTGAGTTCGACTGTCTAAAATAGACGACGTTCGTCTATAGTGCGACCACACATTTCTACAGTCTCGCTCACACGAGGGGCCCAGCGATATCTCTCTCTTTTACGAGAGGTACAAATCCCGTCTTGACTATCTACAATCCAGTACATGATTCGTTTCGTACCTGATACACGCCTTTATAATCCTCCTGTTACGCAGGACGTTTGACGTAATCAAAGCACGCAACTCCTCATGTTGGATTCCGTAGATATCTCAGGTCTTAGGATCCAATCATGGAACCGTCATATGAGATTCAAGTCATGACGCTAGTCCATGTGACAATCTCATGTGGGTCAATCCAGTATTCCGTTCTCCAACGAATACCTATGATTGTGATCGTATCCAATACCTATAATCATCTATGTGATCATCAATCACACATCATACTAGTCTTATTATCTCGTTATTCCCATAACGACACAAGACTAGGGAGTTTAGTATCATTCATAATGATACATGGATTTCATAACAGATCCAGTATGCAAGAACATGTAATGAATAAAATACTCTCATAAAACCACATAGAAAGTATCAATACATCGAATGTATCTGAACAAAGCTCATAATCAGTACATCATAGAGCACTAAACCAACAATCTCCCACTTGCTCTAATCATGAACTGCTAAACATCTAATGCCCATATCCCTAACATGACCCTCATGCTTCGACGAAGGGAGAGGCTTCGTCAACGGATCGACAATGTTGTCATCTGTCGACACTCTGCAAATGTGCACGTCTCCTCTGTCTATAATCTCCCTGATAAGGAGAAATCGTCTGAGTATGTGTTTGGATCGTTGATGGGATCTGGGTTCTTTCGCTTGTGCGATCGCTCCATTGTTGTCACAATACAGAGCAATGGGGCTATCAGCACTCGGAATGACACCCAAATCACCAACAAACTTTCTGATCCAAACAGCTTCCTTTGATGCGTCCGACGCTGCAATATACTCAGCTTCTGTAGTAGAATCTGCAACGGTCGCCTGCTTAAAACTCTTCCAGCTAACAGCGCCTCCGTTCAAACAGAAAACATAGCCAGACTGCAATCTGAAGTCATCCGGGTCTGACTGAAAACTAGCATCGGTGTAACCTCTTACAGCGAGCTCGTCTTCCGACCCACCGTATACCAAGAACACATCCTTAGTCCTTCTCAAGTACTTCAGGATGTTCTTGACGGCGATCCAGTGCGACTCACCTCAAGAACATCCTGAAGTACTTGAGAAGGACTAAGGATGTGTTCTTGGTATACGGTGGGTCGGAAGACGAGCTCGCTGTAAGAGGTTACACCGATGCTAGTTTTCAGTCAGACCCGGATGACTACAGATCGCAGTCTGGCTATGTTTTCTGCTTGAACGGAGGCGCTGTTAGCTGGAAGAGTTCCAAGCAGGCGACCGTTGCAGATTCTACTACAGAACCTTGTGATCTGCAGCATCTTTTTGGTGAAGATTAGTCAAAGCACTGGATGCAGCCAATCGTTCATCTGGTAACCACCGTTGCGATTATTAATGTTTCCATTCGAGACGACCCACTAGCCTGCAAGATCATACGTAGAAATGCTCGTATGTTTTTTAGATAAACATGTGGGTGCAGTTTGAAGATGAATCCATTCCGAGTTTTGCAGTTTTCAGTGTGATATATATACATATATATAAACGCATGAAACCACAGATGGACTGGACAAAAGTTGGTGTGATTTTCTGTTAGTGACAAAAGCACTTCGTCTGCCTCACACTTCACCTGACTCACAGAATCTTCTAAAGCCCTACGTTTCATAGCCACTATATATTATACGCTATCCTAGGTCCTTCATAGAAAACTGCGTTCCTAGCCAAGACTTAACGTCTTGCAAGGTAGGAACGTCATTCCCTATAAGGAGAATGTCATCCACGTACAGCACTAGAAATACAACTGTGCTCCCACTGTCCTTCTTGTAAACACATGGCTCGTCTTCGTTTTGTGAGAAACCAAACTTTTTGATTGTCTCAACAAAACGAAGGTTCCAGCTCCTCGAAGCCTGCTTCAGTCCATAAATGGACCTCTGAAGCTTGCACACCATCCTCGGGTTCCTCGAATCTACAAAACCTTCGGGTTGTGTCATGTACACATCCTCGGTCAAATTCCCGTTAAGGAACGCGGTCTTGACATCCATTTGCCATATCTCATAGTCGTAATATGCGGCTATGGCAAGTAGGATCCTGATGGACTTCAGCATAACTACGGGCGAAAAAGTCTCATCATAGTCAATACCATGAATCTGACGGAATCCTTTCGCCACAAGTCGTGCCTTATACGTGTGCACGTTGCCATCCATGTCGGTCTTCTTCTTGAAGATCCACTTGCATCCGATGGGTTTTATCCCTTCAGACGCATCAACCAGAGTCCATACTTGGTTCTCTGACATGGATTGCATCTCAGACTTCATAGCCTCGCGCCATTTCTCAGAGTCGGGACTCGCCATAGCCTCTGGGTAACAATCCAGTACATGATTCGTTTCGTACCTGATACACGCCTTTATAATCCTCCTGTTACGCAGGACGTTAGACGTATTCAAAGCACGCAACTCCTCATGTTGGATTCCGTAGATATCTCAGGTCTTAGGATCCAATCATGGAACCGTCATATGAGATTCTAGTCATGACGCTAGTCCATGTGACAATCTCATGTGGGTCAATCCAGTATTTCGTTCTCCAACGAATACCTATGATCGTGATCGTATCCAATACCTATGATCATCTGTGTGATCATCAATCACACATCATACTAGTCTTATTATGTCGTTATTCCCATAACGACATAAGACTAGGGAGTTTAGTATCATTCCTAATGATACATGGATTTCATAACAGATCCAGTATGCAAGAACATGTAATGAATAAAATACTCTCATAAAATCACATAGAAAGTATCAATACATCGAATGTATCTCAATAAAGCTCATAATCAGTACATCATAGAGCACTAAACCAACAATCTCCCACTTGCTCTAATCATGAACTGCTAAACATCTAATGCCCATATCCCTGACATGACCCTCATGCTTCGACGAAGGGAGAGGCTTCGTCAATGGATCGGCAATGTTGTCATCTGTCGACACTCTGCAAATGTGTACGTCTCCTCTGTCTATGATCTCCCTGATGAGGTGAAATCGTCTGAGTATGTGTTTGGATCGTTGATGGGATCTGGGTTCTTTTGCTTGTGCGATCGCTCCATTGTTGTCACAATACAGAGCAATGGGGCTATCAGCACTCGGAATGACACCCAAGTCACCAACAAACTTTCTGATCCAAACAGCTTCCTTTGCTGCGTCCGACGCTGCAATGTACTCAGCTTCTGTAGTAGAATCTGCAACGGTCGCTTGCTTGGAACTCTTCCAGCTAACAGCGCCTCCGTTTAAGCAGAAAACATAGCCAGACTGCGATCTGTAGTCATCCGGGTCTGATTGAAAACTAGCATCGGTGTAACCTCTTACAGCGAGCTCGTCTTCCGACCCACCGTATACCAAGAACACATCCTTAGTCCTTCTCAAGTACTTCAGGATGTTCTTGACGGCGATCCAGTGCGACTCACCTGGATCTGACTGGTATCTACTCGTAATGCTCAACGCGTAGGATACATCCGGTCGAGTACAAAGCATGGCATACATGATGGATCCAATTGCCGAAGCATATGGAATCCTATCCATGCGTTCTCGCTCATCAGGTGTCGTAGGACACTGACTCTTGCAGAGAACTGTGCCACTGCTCATTGGTAAGGTTCCTTTCTTGGAATCTTGCATCTTGAACCGTTTCAAGACCTTATCGATGTAAGTACTCTGACACAATCCTAGAAGATGCCTCGATCTATCTCTATAGATCTTTATTCCTAGAATATAGGCCGCTTCTCCTAGGTCCTTCATAGAAAACTGCGTTCCTAGCCAAGACTTAACGTCTTGCAAGGTAGGAACGTCATTCCCTATAAGGAGAATGTCATCCACGTACAGCACTAGAAATACAACTGTGCTCCCACTGTCCTTCTTGTAAACGCATGGCTCGTCTTCGTTTTGTGAGAAACCAAACTTTTTGATTGTCTCAACAAAACGAAGGTTCCAGCTCCTCGAAGCCTGCTTCAGTCCATAAATGGACCTCTGAAGCTTGCACACCATCCTCGGGTTCCTCGAATCTACAAAACCTTCGGGTTGTGTCATGTACACATCCTCGGTCAAATTCCCGTTAAGGAACGCGGTCTTGACATCCATTTGCCATATCTCATAGTCGTAATATGC
>NW_010968113.1:154637-154845 GCF_000463585.1 Tarenaya hassleriana | reverse complement strand
TGAAACGGTTCGAGATGCAAGATTCCAAGAAAGGAACCTTACCGATGAGCAGTGGCACAGTTCTCTGCAAGAGGCAGTGTCCTACGACACCTGATGAGCGAGAACGCATGGATAGGATTCCATATGCTTCAGCAATTGGATCCATCATGTATGCCATGCTTTGTACTCGACCGGATGTATCCTACGCGTTGAGCATTACGAGTAGATA
>NW_010968113.1:147709-150228 GCF_000463585.1 Tarenaya hassleriana | reverse complement strand
GACAGAGGAGACGTGCACATTTGCAGAGGGTCGACAGATGACAACATTGCCGATCCATTGACGAAGCCTCTCCCTTCGTCGAAGCATGAGGGTCATGTTAGGGATATGGGCATTAGATGTTCGATCTCTTAGGAATAGGATTCGCTCATGAGATCCCAGGAAATCCCAACAGTGGTATCAGAGCCTGGTTGCTCTGCATGATTTTGTTAGAACCCGATCACGCACGTTATAGGATTTGAATTGTTTGAATCCGTATTTGCTTTGATGCTATGCATGATTTGATTATGGATCTAGGGTAGATTTCATGTTCTTTGTTGCATAGTGTGCAAGAGGCTTCTGTTCTGAGTTCACAGGCGAAAACGGGGTTGAAATCGGATCTGAATCGGGACCGAAACGACGAAGAACGTGATCTGATCGCGTTTTTTCCGCCTAGACCGAACGGTCTGGTGTTGGTTTACTGCTCTATGATGTACTGTTTATGAGCTTTATTTAGTTACATTTGATGTATTGATACTTTCTATGGTCTTCATGAGAGTATTTGATTCATTACATGTTCTTGCATACTAGATCTGTTATGAAATCCATGTATCATTATGAATGATACTAAACTCCCTAGTCTTGTGTCGTTATGGGAATAACGACATAATAAGACTAGTATGATCTGTGATTGATGATCACAGAGATGATCATAAGTATTGGATACGATCACAATCATAGGTATTCGTTGGAGAACGGAATACTGGATTGACCCACATGAGATTGTCACATGGACTAGCATCATGACTTGAATCTCATATGACGGTTGCATGATTGGATCCTAAGACCTGAGATATCTACAGAATCCAACATGAGGAGTTGTGTGCTTTGAATACGTCAAACGTTCTGCGTAACAGGAGAACTATAAAGGCGTGTATCAGGTACGAAACGAATCATGTACTGGATTGTAGATAGTCAAGATGAGATTTGTACCTCTTGTAAAAGAGAGAGATATCACTGGGCCCCTCGTGTGAGCGAGACTGTAGAAATGTGTGGCCGCACTATAGACGAACGTCGTCTATTTCAGACAGTCGAACTCAGTGAACGAGAAAGCAGTCGAATCAGATGAGGTGGCTTGTCCATGCCTTATGTTCGACATATGATATCAGGATACAAAAGGATCATCAACCGGAATCATCTCTGGCGTTCGTAAAGATCACGAACAAACTCTATTCGAGATAGGTAGTCATAGTGTCTTGCTAGAGACCGCCTATGACTTGTATATCTGAAATAGAGATTTCGGGTTATACTGCTATATCGAATGAGCCTACAGGGTCACACACGTAGGGAAGGACAAATGCACGAGAGAAAATGATGGAAAACCGAGTCGAACGGGTCGAGACCCGACGGTCCGGATGCGTGGTCCATCCGTTCTGGGAAGCAGAACAGACGGTCCACGACAACACACAGACCGTCCGTTCTATGATGATAGAACGGACGGTCCGCACTAACCGTAGACCGTTCGTTCTGCCTTACTGGAACGGACAGTCCACGTGCAATTCCGGACCGTCTGTTCCAGGTTCCGATTTTTCGAAAATTAAACCGAAATTAGGGTTAAATCACTTTATAAGTAAGAGATTAAAACCCTAATTCGGAGAGACTTTTTGGTGCCGACTTTCAATGAATTCTAAGAGCTTTTGGTGAGATCCAAAGAGCTCAAAGAATTCTAAGTCTCGTTTTCTCGATGCACAAAACCGAATAGCTGATTCGAGTCCTAGCAGACAAGTTCCAATCGTTGGAATCCATCCCGAGGTGTGGATACGTGTAGAGGGCGAGGTATTCTTCCTGCCTTTCGTGATCAGACGAGTTCTTCAATTGATATAGGCCCCGGATCGATTGAGGTAAGCGTTCTAACGTTTCTACGATTCAATAGCAGCATGGTTCTAGGGTTCTATAAATTTTTGTTTTACTTCCGCTGCGCAAACCCTAGAATCGATCTCTTAGGAATAGGATTCGCTCTAGAGATCCCAGGAAATCCCAACATCTGGTCCTCTCCCTAGACTAAACGACCTCAGTCCGTTCGGACCAAGATGTTGGACCGAACGGACTAAGGTGTTAGACCGAACGGACTGCTTAGCCAGTCCGTCTGGTCTAAGTCACTAGTCCGAGAGAGAAGGTCCGAAGGGGCAAGTCCAAACGGTCTGGAGAGTCGGACCGAACGGACTGAAGAGTCAGTCCGAACGGACTGACTAACAGACCGAACGGACCGACTATGATCCGAAGACCGAACCGCCTAAACCGATCGGTTATTTCGGTTCGTTTTGTCTCTTTGGTGTGCAGCTCTTCCGGTGCATGACAAGAAGCACAACCGGTAGAGATCAACTCGTCTTCGACCCCGAAAAAGAAAGAACCCTACGCTTCGCTCGTAGACAGCAAAGACAGTGGGGAATGGCCGAAGAAATGCTGAGAGAAAACAACGCACGAAGAGAACAACCCGAGATGGCCGAAGAGCTGTTGAGAGGGGCCAATGCCCATAGAGGTCC
>NW_010968113.1:142929-145685 GCF_000463585.1 Tarenaya hassleriana | reverse complement strand
GCATGTGGAGGTGACATATATGACATCCCTTTCCAAGAGCTAGAGGCGACAATTGCAAAACTGGCCAAGGGACTCAGCCATACGTCCAACGAATTCAGTAGGAGAAGCTCGGTGAAAGGAGATGTGGGAGAAAACGCAGCTCTTAAGGCAGTGTTGGCCGACCTTGCTGAGATAAAAATTCAACTCGCCAACGCTAAACAAGTAGCTGCTGTGGAGGATCAAAATTTAGCGCAAGTCCAACCGGGAATGTACATGGTTGTTCAAGAAGCGGAAGAAGTCAACTATGTCGGTCCAAACCAATACACTCATCCATCCAACCTATACAACCCGGGATTGAGGAATCATCCCAACTTCTCCTACAAGAACACCTCGAATGTGCTTAATCCTCAACTCGCCTTCCAGCGGAACAATCAAGGACCTCCGGGTTTTCAATCAAAGTATCAACAACAAGGTCAAGGGAGTCAAGGTTATCAAGGGAATTCCAACTATAGACCACAGCAAGTGCAACCCAAGGAGCAAGACCCGGACATCAAGGATATGCTATTCCAAATCCTCCAGGGTCAAAAATCACAAGGAGTATCAATTGGGGGTATTGAAAATGAGCAAGTTGAGCGTCATCGAGCGTTCGACTTGCGTAGTATACGGCGTAATGCTTCCCATCTTTCTTTTGTCCCAATACGGCCCCGACCGCGAAGTCGCTAGCATCACACATTAACTCAAAAGGGATACTCCAATCCGGGGGTTGAATGATCGGAGGTGAAACTAGTGCCTTCTTCAATATTCCAAATGCCTTGTGGCATTCCTCATTAAACTCAAACGGGACGTCCTTGCCCAAAAGCGCAGTCAAGGGTCTTGCTATCTTCGAAAAATCTTTGATGAATCTCCTGTAAAATCCGGCGTGACCCAAGAAACTTCTGATCCCTTTAACGTTGGTCGGTGGCGGTAACTTCTCCATCACTTCCACTTTCGCTCTATCCACCTCTATCCCCTTGTCCGAAATCCGATGACTAAGTACAATGCCCTCTTGCACCATGAAGTGGCATTTCTCCCAATTTAGAACCAAGTTCGCCTTGAGACACCTGTCTAACACTCGATGGATATTGGTTAAACACGCATCAAAGGAGGGTCCGTGGACGGAAAAATCGTCCATGAACACCTCCATAATGTCTTCAATGACATCGGAGAAAATAGCCATCATGCATCTTTGAAAAGTTGCGGGTGCATTGCACAATCCAAATGGCATGCGTCTATATGCAAAAGTGTCGTAAGGGCATGTGAATGTTGTTTTCTCTTGGTCACTCGGATGGGTAGGAATCTGAAAGAAACCGGAGTAACCATCGAGAAAACAAAAATAAGAATGCAGTGCAAGTCTTTCTAACATTTGGTCAATGAATGGAAGGGGGAAGTGATCCTTACGGGTGTTTGTGTTAAGTTTTCGATAATCGATGCACATTCTCCATCCCGTAACAGTTCTAGTCGGTATGAGTTCATTGTTTTCATTTGGAACGACCGTGATTCCTCCCTTCTTAGGCACGACTTGCATCGGGCTAACCCAAGAGCTATCCGAAATTGGGTAAATGATACCCGCATCTAACAATTTCAAGACCTCTTTCTTGACCACTTCTTTCATGTTCGGGTTTAGCCTACGTTGATGTTCAATTGACGATTTGGTATCATCCTCTAAATGTATGCGATGCATGCAAAGAGAGGGGCTAAGACCCTTAATGTCTCCTAGAGTGTAACCTAGGACTTCCCTATATTGCCTAAGCAACTTGGTAAGTTTTTCTACTTGATTCTCATCTAATGCATCATTAACGATAACGGGATAAGTAGAATTTGAACCAAGAAAGACATACCTAAGCCCTTGGGGTAAGGGCTTTAGTTCCACTTGTGGAGCATGTTCGGGGTCCCAATCGTCGTGTGATTCCTCTTTTGAACCTTGAGACGAGTCAAGAACGGTGTGGGAGGTCGACAGGATGCGTCTGAGTTCCAAATCTGCGTTTCCAGGTGAAAACGGGCGGGTCGCCCATTTTTCGGGCGGGTCGCTCGCTGTATGAGTTCATTGTTTTCATTTGGAACGACCGTGATTCCTCCCTTCTTAGGCACGACTTGCATCGGGCTAACCCAAGAGCTATCCGAAATTGGGTAAATGATACCCGCATCTAACAATTTCAAGACCTCTTTCTTGACCACTTCTTTCATGTTCGGGTTTAGCCTACGTTGATGTTCAATTGACGATTTGGTATCATCCTCTAAATGTATGCGATGCATGCAAAGAGAGGGGCTAAGACCCTTAATGTCTCCTAGAGTGTAACCTAGGACTTCCCTATATTGCCTAAGCAACTTGGTAAGTTTTTCTACTTGATTCTCATCTAATGCATCATTAACGATAACAAGATAAGTAGAATTTGAGCCAAGGAAGACATACCTAAGCCCTTGGGGTAAGGGCTTTAGTTCCACTTGTGGAGCATGTTCGGGGTCCCAATCGTCGTGTGATTCCTCTTTTGAACCTTGAGACGAGTCAAGAACGGTGTGGGAGGTCGACAGGATGCGTCTGAGTTCCAAATCTGCGTTTCCAGGTGAAAACGAGCTGGTCGCCCATTTTTCGGGCGGGTCGCTCGCTGCTACAGTACCCGGATCGTTTTTGCTCAGAGAAAACGGGCGGGTCGCCCATTCTGACGGGCGGTCGCCCGCGTGAACAGTGCCGCTACTCAGACAAAACGGGCGGGTCGCCCATTTTTCGGGCGGGTCGCCCG
>NW_010968113.1:138552-142616 GCF_000463585.1 Tarenaya hassleriana | reverse complement strand
TCACCTTGTTGGAAGTTTCGATTGAGGATGTGCCGGTCGTGCCACTTCTTGGCCCGCTCCTTGTAAATCCGCGCGTTTTCATATGCGTCCAAGCGAATTTCCTCTAGGTGATGGAGCTCTAGCACTCGTTTCTCTGCAAGTCGAACGCTCGATGACGCTCAAATGAACTACTCCACCACGGAGAAAGAGCTCCTTGCTGTAGTATTTGCCTTCGAGAAATTTAGGTCATACTTGGTGGGTTCTAAGGTCATCGTCTACACGGATCACGCCGCCTTAGGGTACTTGCTCACGAAGAAGGATGCTAAACCAAGGTTGATCCGATGGGTGTTGCTTCTGCAAGAGTTTGATCTGGAGATCCGCGATAGGAAAGGAACGGAGAATACAGTGGCGGATCATCTATCGAGACTGGGAATACCCGAAATTGTACCAATCGATGATTCACTAAGGGAAGAACACATCTTATCCTTGGAAATCAAGAACATGACCCCTTGGTATGCGGACTATGTCAACTATTTGGTTGCCAAGGTGGTACCCCCGGAGCTAAGCTACAATGGGAAGAAAAAGTTCTTCCACGATGTTAGAGATTACTTTTGGGATGAGCCTTTCTTGTTTAAGAGAGGTAAGGACGGATTGTTTCGAAGATGCATTCCGGAGGAAGAGGTGAAGCAAGTGATACACCATTGCCATGCATCGGATTACGCAGGGCATTTTGCCTCGGCCAAGACTGCTACAAAGATCCTACAATCGGGTTTCTTTTGGCCAACTTTGTTCAAGGATGTCCACGCTTTTGTAAGCTCATGCGATGCTTGTCAAAGAACGGGTAACATCTCGCGGAGAAATGAAGCGCCACAGAACTTTATATTGGAGGTGGAACCATTTGACTTATGGGGAATAGACTTTATGGGCCCGTTTCCATCATCTTGCGGTAACCTATACATTCTTGTGGCAGTGGATTATGTGACGAAATGGGTGGAGGTACTTGCTAGTCCGAAGAATGATTCAAGCACTGTGTCACGGATGTTCAAGAGAGTCATATTTCCCCGGTTTGGAGTTCCAAGAGTGGTGATAAGTGATGGAGGAGCACACTTTGTTAATAGAGTGATTCAGAGTATATTGACTAAATATGGTGTTCACCATAGAGTAGCAACTCCCTACCATCCCCAAACGAGCGGTCAAGTAGAAGTCTCTAACCGAGAGATCAAACAAATTTTGGAGAAAACAGTGGCCAAGTCAAGAAAGGACTGGGCTTTGAAGCTTGAGGATGCGGTTTGGGCCTACAGGACAGCATTCAAGACGCCTATCGGGATGACCCCATTTCAACTCGTTTATGGGAAATCTTGCCACCTACCAGTTGAGTTGGAGCACAAGGCATATTGGGCGATTAAGGCATTGAATTACGACTGGAAAACCACAGCAGAGAAACGAGTGCTAGAGCTCCATCACCTAGAGGAAATTCGCTTGGACGCATATGAAAACGCGCGGATTTACAAGGAGCGGGCCAAGAAGTGGCACGACCGGCACATCCTCAATCGAAACTTCCAACAAGGTGACCTCGGTCTTTTATTCAATTCTCGACTAAAACTTTTTCCAGGAAAACTGAAATCGAGGTGGTCGGGACCGTTCATCATAAAGAACGTTACATCTCATGGAGCGGTAGAACTCGACAACGGGAAAGGCGGCACTTTCATGGTCAACACTCAAAGACTCAAGCCATACATTCCAGGGAGTATTAGACCAGAAGGAGGTACCTCTGTACTCTCCCTCTCCTTAATTGATTGAACCGCATTTCGGTCTAGCTACGACCTTAACTAGCAACCCGGTTCATACCGGGATGTACATTCTTCACCTTCTTTGTTTCTTTTTTTTTCTTTTCTTAATCAACTCTCCAAAATCCCCTCGTAAAAAAAAAACCTCTTTGATCAAATGCAACACGAGCGCGAGGAAAAATCCGAGTTTGTTTCAAAAAACAGGGGAAGCGGCCGTCGGGAAGAAAAACTGAACGAGCGGTCGCCCATTTTTTGGGCGACCCGCTCGATCTTTCTGTGAAAAACGAAAAAATGAACGAGCGGTCGCCCATTTTTTGGGCGACCCGCTCGATTTTTCTGTGGAAAACGAAAAATGAACGAGCGGGCGCCCATTTTTTGGGCGACCCGCTCGATTTTTCTGTGAAAAACGAAAACTGAACGAGCGGTCGCCCATAAAACGAGCGACCGCCCGAAAAAAAAAAAAAAAAAAAAGGGGGCACAGAAAAGGGAGAGGGTGTCGAGACCCCACCCTCTCTCCCCCACAGTCTCTTTCGGCCGACACCCCCCTCCTTTCTTTCCCTCACTTCGGCGAAACCTCTCTCTCTCCCCTCCGGTCGAATCGCCGCCACTCACCGCCGTCCGTCCTCCGTCGTCTCGTCATTTCACCGCCGAGCAAGCACTCTCTCTCCCTTTCTCGCGAAAATTCTCCCTCTCCAATGTAAGCCCTAACCTCCTTTTCGCTTTTCAAATCTTAGATTTAGGGCTTATTTGGTCAAAATAGAGATGCATTGTTACATGGGTTAGTCGAAACTTGCATGGGTTAGGAAGATTAGGCCGGAAATTTCGATTCCGATCGAGAAATTTCTTGGAAACGCGCAGTGAGCGGTCGCTCGCCTACCGAGCGACCGCTTGGTTTTTCGGGCGACCCGCTCGAATACCCTGTCCAAATCCCGCGACTTCCATCCTTACGTCCTGACCACGTGCGACCCAAACTCTACCGTGTATTCGATGCAGATGGCTCCGAAAAGACCCCGAACAGGCGACAACGCCAATTCTTCTCAAGAGCGAGAAGGTTCTCAAAAGAGGGATATGCGACCTGGAACAATCACCAAGATTTTAGAAGCACCGATCGACGATCTGATAGAGGACTACCGTGTATTCGATGCAGATGGCTCCGAAAAGACCCCGAACAGGCGACAACGCCAATTCTTCTCAAGAGCGAGAAGGTTCTCAAAAGAGGGATATGCGACCTGGAACAATCACCAAGATTTTAGAAGCACCGATCGACGATCTGATAGAGGAACCGATGAAAACCGTGAAGATTGATAGGCACGACGAGGCCTATACAAAAGCTCGACACCTAAACACGATCAAACAACGGGGAAGCAAATTCGTATGTGATCGCACCACTCGGCTGCTGGGAATTCAAGCAAACGTCGACTACATCTTTGAGAAATTGGGCTGGGAGAGACTGTACAAAAGTGCAGAACCGACCTTCCGAAGCATCAACCGGGAGTTCCTCGCGACCTACACGTGCTATTTCCCCGAGGACAATTCCATAGAGGACGCCTACATGGAATTCCGGTTGAACAAAAAATGGGTACGGCTCAACATGTCCCAATTTGCAGACATCCTAGGGGTCCCCAAGGGAACACACTCGCTCGTACCGCCAATATCAGCCTATGTGTTCCAAGAATTCTGGCAAGAAATAGCCGTCCGAAGATATTCCAGCTCTCCAGGCAAGATTTCGTGGATCCAGCACCCGGCGATTAGATATGCTCATCAATTCATGTCTAACTCAATATTCGCTCGTGACGAACCGGGTAAGATCCATAAGATCGAGATGGGTTACCTATACTTAGCGCTTCAAGAATTTCACGACGGGCCGTCACTTGATGATTGTGTACGAGGAGGATGGTCGACCATGGATTTAGCATCGAGGGTAGCAATCCACCTGTACAACAGGGCCAACACGAAGGCTAAGGACGTTAAAATATGCGTTGGAGGAATCATCACAAAGATCGCTCGGAGAGTAGACACGGGGATTACATTCTACAAAGAAGACGTCATCGATTTGCATTGCCTCCTCGACAAGGACTCCCTCAAGACTCGAGGTCACATTCGGAGGATAGGAGAGGAATGGATCTATCTAGGCGACGATGGACTCAAACGATACTTGCACCTACCATGTGAGGAGATAGAGACATTCACTCCCGAGACGCTGCGTCTCGACTTCCTTGAGACCCCTCCTGCGCGTACCGGAGACCGAAGGGGTCGCAGGGGAAGGCTCTCGATTACTGATGGTGAAGGGACCTCAAC
>NW_010968113.1:137271-138472 GCF_000463585.1 Tarenaya hassleriana | reverse complement strand
TCGATGGAAGATCACTTCGCCACGCTTGAAGCCACTCTCAACTGTTCTATTGAGAGTGCCCAACGCGAGATCATCCGTACGGTTGAGAAGATGATGGATGAAGATGCCTCCGGGGACGAAGACTCCCACCACGATAGCGAGACCGATGCATCATCCACTTTCGGAGCAAGCAAGACCAGCAAGGGCAGCAAGAAGGCAGCACCATGATCTATCTTATCTTAGGACGAGTTTAACTCTGACGCTTTATTTTACCGGTGTTTTGGATCACATTTTGCTGAACCATAGCATGTTTAGGATGTTTTGAACTATGCTTCGGATTTTAGACTCTTGGGTTGTTTTGGACTACATTTCATTGCTTAATTGCATGTCATTTCTGTTAATCCGAGCAGCGGAAACTTTCTGATCAACGGAAAACTCGAAAACAAGCGAAGAAATTCAACAGACAAAACGGTAGTCTTTTAGCTCAGAGAAAACGAGCGTGTCGCCCAAAAAATGGGCGACCGCTCGTTCTCTTTCTCGACCCCTTTTCGTCCGTTTTGTCTGTTGAATTTCTTCGCTTGTTTTCGAGTTTTCCGTTGATCAGAAAGTTTCTTTTCGCCCGTTTTGTCTG
Organism: Tarenaya hassleriana; assembly: GCF_000463585.1. Taxonomy (NCBI): domain Eukaryota; kingdom Viridiplantae; phylum Streptophyta; class Magnoliopsida; order Brassicales; family Cleomaceae; genus Tarenaya; species Tarenaya hassleriana. Next base: position 137,862 of record NW_010968113.1, on the reverse strand, counting down.
TTGAATTTTCTTCGCTTGTTTCCGAGTTTTCCGTTGATCGGAAAGTTTCCGTTGCTCGGATTAACAGAAATGACATGCATCCAAGCAATGAAATGTAGTCCAAAACAACACAAGAGTCTAAAATCCGAAGCATAGTTCAAAACATCCTAAACATGCTATGGTTCAGCAAAATGTGATCCAAAACACCGGTAAAATAAAGCGTCAGAGTTAAACTCGTCCTAAGATAAGATAGATCATGGTGCTGCCTTCTTGCTGCCCTTGCTGGTCTTGCTTGCTCCGGAAGTGGATGATGCATCGGTCTCGCTATCGTGGTGGGAGTCTTCGTCCCCGGAGGCATCTTCATCCATCATCTTCGCAACCGTACGGATGATCTCGCGTTGGACACTCTCAATAGAACAGTTGAGAGTGGCTTCAAGCGTGGCATCCTTCTACACCAAATCCATCAGAGGGGGATTAAGGCTTCAAAATTCGTATACCATGGCATTCGACCAAAGCAACTCTATGAGAGGATCGAGGGGATATTCCAACTCGCCGGATGGGAACGTCTATTCCGCGCCAACCCCCGCACCTACCATTCATTGACAACAGAAT
>NW_010968113.1:132771-133449 GCF_000463585.1 Tarenaya hassleriana | reverse complement strand
GCAGCACCATGATCTATCTTATCTTAGGACGAGTTTAACTCTGACGCTTTATTTTACCGGTGTTTTGGATCACATTTTGCTGAACCATAGCATGTTTAGGATGTTTTGAACTATGCTTCGGATTTTAGACTCTTGTGTTGTTTTGGACTACATTTCATTGCTTGGATGCATGTCATTTCTGTTAATCCGAGCAGCGGAAACTTTCTGATCAACGGAAAACTCGAAAACAAGCGAAGAAATTCAACAGACAAAACGGACGAAAAGGGGTCGAGAAAGAGAACGAGCGGTCGCCCATTTTTTGGGCGACACGCTCGTTTTCTCTGAGCTAAAAGACTACAAACGAGCGGTCGCCCATTTTTTGGGCGACACGCTCGTTTTCTCTGAGCAAAAAGACTACAAACGAGCGGTCGCCCATTTTTTGGGCGACCCGCTCGTTTTCTCTGAGAAAAAAGGATATCTGAACGAGCGGTCGCCCATTTTTTGGACGACCCGCTCGTTTTCTCTGAGCAACAAGATTGCCTAACCGAGCGACCGCCCATTTTTTGGGTGACCCGCTTCACTCCTTCTGACCACTTTTTCGATGATGTTTTCCGCATGTTTTAGATGGATTCCAGCGACCGTTGGAGGAGGATACGGAAATACATTTCAGATACAATACCGGAGTTACAAGACTTCAAG
>NW_010968113.1:128017-128735 GCF_000463585.1 Tarenaya hassleriana | reverse complement strand
CTGAGCGTGCCGGATTATCTTTGTGAGGCAGGGTGGGAAATCGTGGTTCCCACAGCTTGAACGTGGTTTACCTTAGGTTGAGTTATCAAGTTTTGACTTGAGACTTAACGGTACAGATGAGACGAATATGCAATGATATTTGATATCATAGTCTCATAAAAGGATCTGAGAGTCACATTGGATGTGATTGACATCAGATGTCAACCTAAATAGCGTAAGGCTGAGTGTAACAACTCATTCTTGTGTGAAATACGGATCTTAGTCCCATATAGAGAATTATTATAGGGTTATTTTTCTATATGGGAATAAAGCTCGTTTTTGCATCTAAGTTGTCATTGTTTGATGATGGACTAGCTGGTAGTAGATAATAGATATGTAGACACTGATTTATGATGGGCTAGCTGGTAGTTGATCATTAACAGAATCTGCATTTGTTTTGTCTGTTTTGTTTGTCTTTTTTGTAGGACATGGCATCAACGGTAGCGTACCGAGTTTGACAATGCGATCTATCCTTGAGAAGGATAAGCTGACCGGGACGAACTTCTTAGATTGGTATCGGAACTTGAGAATTGTTCTCAAGCACGATAAGAAGTCTTACGTCCTGGAAGGGGCTCTACCACCAGAGTCTGCAGCCAATGCCACGAGAGCCGTCAAAGATGCTTGGTTGAAGCATCAGACTGACGACATCGAGATCTCTTGTCTCATGTTGGGAAGCATG
>NW_010968113.1:125360-126718 GCF_000463585.1 Tarenaya hassleriana | reverse complement strand
TGGTTGATTGTTGTATTGTATCACAATTAACTCCTCCAGGAACGCCACAGTGGAACGACGTGTCTGAACGGATGAACCGAACACTGTTAGACATGGTTCGGTCTATGATGAGTCAGACAGATCTTCCGAAGTCCTTTTGGGGCTATGCTTTAGAGACCGCTGCATACCTGCTAAACAGGAGTCCAACGAAGTCGGCTGAAACGACGCCATATGAGATATGGACGGGGAAGCGTCCCGCGTTGTCGTTTGTCAGAATTTGGGGTTGCGACGCTTATGTGAAGCGTCAGATGACTGATAAAGTATCCTCCAAATCTCATAATTGTTTATTTGTAGGCTACCCTAAGGAAACTAAGGGTTACTACTTCTACATTCCGGCAGAAACAAAGTGTTCGTTGCCAGGAATGTGACTTTTATGGAGCGAGAGTTCGTCTCCAAAAGAATCAGTGGGAGTAGGATCGAACTTGAGGAAGTTCGAGAGCAGCAAGTAGACGCTGAGCCGAGTGAACAAGTTGAATATGTTCAACCTGTTTCACTACCGGTTGTGACTCAACCTTTGACGAGTGAACCTCGGAGATCAGGCAGGATTCGCCAAGAGCCAGCGAGATATGGATTTCTTGTGACTGGGAATGAGGAACTCATGTTATTAGAACATGAAGAGCCTACCACATACCCAGAGGCTATGGCGAGTCCGGATTCCGAGAAATGGCGCGAGGCTATGAAGTCCGAGATGCAATCCATGTCAGACAACCAAGTATGGACTCTCGTTGATGCATCTGAAGGGATAAAACCCATCAGATGCAAATGGATCTTCAAGAAGAAGATAGACATGGATGGCAACGTGCACATGTATAAGGCACGACTTGTGGCGAAGGGATTCCGTCAGATTCATGGTATTGTCTATGATGAGACGTTTTCGCCTATAGTTATGCTGAAGTCCATCAGGATCTTACTTGCCATAGATGTATATTACGACTATGAGATATGGCAAATGGATGTCAAGACCACATTCCTTAACGGGAACTTGACCGAGGATGTGTACATGACACAACCCGAAGGTTTTGTCAATCCAAGGAACCCGAGGATGGTGTGCAAGCTTCAGAGGTCCATCTATGGACTGAAGCAGGCTTCGAGGAGTTGGAACCTTCGTTTTGATGAGACAATCAAAAAGTTTGGTTTCTCACAGAACGAAGACGAGCCATGTGTTTACAAGAAGGTTAGTGGGAGCACAGTAGTTTTTCTGGTGCTATACGTGGATGACATTCTCCTTATAGGGAATGACGTTCCTACCTTGCAAGACGTTAAGTCTTGGCTAGGAACACAGTTTTCTATGAAGGACCTAGGAGAAGCGGCATATATTC
>NW_010968113.1:123732-125144 GCF_000463585.1 Tarenaya hassleriana | reverse complement strand
CTGTTAGCTGGAAGAGTTCCAAGCAGGCGACCGTTGCAGATTCTACTATAGAAGCTGAGTATATTGCAGCGTCGGACGCGGCAAAGGAATCTATTTGGATCAGGAAATTTGTTGGAGACTTGGACGTCATTCCTAGTGCTGATAGCCCCATTGCTCTGTATTGTGAAAACAATGGAGCGATCGCACAAGCGAAAGAACCCATATCCCATCAACGATCCAAACACATACTCAGACGGTTTCACCTTATCAGGGAGATCATAGACAGAGGAGACGTGCACATTTGCAGGGTGTCGACAGATGACAACATTGCCAATCCATTGACGAAACCTCTCCCTTCGTCGAAGCATGAGGGTCATGTTAAGGATATGGGCATTAGATGTTTAGCAGTTCATGATTAGAGCAAGTGGGAGATTGTTGGTTTAGTGCTCTATGAGAAACCGAATATAATAAAATAACCGATTAATATATATTTTTATAAAGTCGAATACTCAAATGTTTACTCTTGTTTTATATACATACTTATAACTATACATGTATATAATGTTGGTTTAGTGCTCTATTATGTAATTGATACATTTGATGTATTGATACTTTCTATGTTTTATGAGAGTATTTGATTCATTACATGTTCTTGCATACTAGATGTGTTATGGAATCCATGTATCATTATGAATGATACTTAACTCCCTATTCTTGTGTCATTATGGGAATGATGACATAATAAGACTAGTATGATGTGTGATTGATGATCACATAGATGATCATAGGTATTGGATACGATCACTGTCATAGGTATTCGTTGGAGAACGAAATACTGGATTGACCCGCATGAGATTGTCACATGGACTAGCGTCATGACTTGAATCTCATATGACGGTTCCATGATTGGATCCTAAGACCTAAGATATCTACGGAATCCAACATGAGGAGTTGCGTACTTTGATTATGTCAAACGTCCTGCGTAATAGGAGGACTATAAAGGCGTGTTTCAGGTACGAAACAAATCATGTGCTGGATTGTAGATGGTCAAGACGGGATTTGTACCTCTCGTAAAAGAGAGAGATATCACTGGGCCCCTCGTGTGAGCGAGACTGTAGAAATGTGTGGCCGCACTATAGACGAACGTCGTCTATTTCAGACAGTCGAACTCAGTGAACGAGAAAGCAGTCGAATCAGATAAGGTGGCTTGTCCATGCCTTATATTCGACATATGATATCGTGATACAAAAGGATCATCAACCGGAATCATCACTGGCGTTCGTAAGATCACGAACAAACTCTATTCGAGATAGGTAGTCATAGTGTCTTGCTAGAGACCGCCTATGACTTGTATATCCGAAATAGAGATTTCGGGGTTATACTGCTATATCAGATGAGCCTAAAGGGTCACACACACAGGAAAGGACAAATGC
>NW_010968113.1:119536-123635 GCF_000463585.1 Tarenaya hassleriana | reverse complement strand
ACTAGAGAGCTCAGTCCGAACGGACCAAATGTTGGACCGAACGGACTGACCCATAAGTTCGAACGGACCCAGTTATGAAACTGGTCCGAACGGACCAAGTGTCCAGACCGAACGGACTACTAAGCAGTCCGTTCGGTCTGGGGTTCAGATTTAATTTTTAAATCCGGATATAGGGTTAATGACCTGAATAAGAGGAGAAATAGAACCCTAACACTAAGGAGCCTGAAGACCCTTTTAGAGAGTCTAGTGGGTTAAAGAAATATCTTAATCTCTCTTTCTCAAAAAGCACATGATCGAATAGAAGATTCGTGTCCTAGCAGACAAGTTCCAAAGGTTGGAATCCATCCCGAGGTGTGGATACGTGTAGAGGGCGAGTATTCTTCCTGCCTATAGTGATCGGACGAACTCATCAATTGAAACAGGCCCCGGATCGATTGAGGTAAGCGTTATAACGTTTCTACAAGATCATGCATGATAGGTTTTAGGGTTTTATCAAAATTTTTGTTTTACATCCGCTGCGCAAACCCTAGAACCGATCTCTTAGGAATAGGATTCGCTCATGAGATCCCAGGATAACCCAACAACAAGTTCCAAAGGTTGGAATCCATTCCGAGGTGTGGATACGTGTAGAGGACGAGGTATTCTTCCTGCCTATAGTGATCAGACGAACACATCAATTGAAACAGGCCCCGGATCGATTGAGGTAAGCGTTCTAACGTTTCTACAAGATCAGCATGATAAGTTTTAGGGTTTTATCAAATTTTTTGTTTTACATCCGCTGCGCAAACCCTAGAATCGATCTCTTAGGAATAGGATTCGCTCATGAGATCCCAGGAAAACCCAACAGTGGTATCAGAGCCTGGTTGCTCTGCATGATTTTTGTTAGAACCCGATCACGCACGTTATAGGATTTGAATTGTTTGAATCCGTGCTTGCTTTGATGCTATGCATGATTTGATTATGGATCTAGGGTAGATTTCATGTTCTTTGTTGTATAGTATGCAAGAGGCTTCTGTTCTGAGTTCACAGGCGAAAACGGGGTCAAAATCGGATCTGAATCGGGACCGTAACGACGAAGAACGTGATCTGATCGCGTTTTTCCGCCTAGACCGAACGGTCTAGTCCTCTGGACCGGACGGTCTAGGGTTTGTCGTCTCCCTGGACTAAATGACCTCAGTCCGTTCGGACCAAGATGTTGGACCGAACGGACTAAGGTGTAGACCGAACGGATTGCTTAGCCAGTCCGTCCGATCTAAGTCACTAGTCCGAGAGAGAAGGTCCAAAGGGGCAAGTCCGAACGGTCTGGAGAGTCGGACCGAACGGACTGAAGAGTCAGCCCGAACGGACTGACCATTCCAGACCGAACGGACCGACTATGATCCGAAGACCGAACCGCCTAGACCGATCGGTCTAGGTCTAGACCGATCGGTCTAGGTCTAGACCGAACGGTCTAGGTCCCGACGCTTCACCAAAAATTGATTTTGCGTTTCGGGATCTGGTTAGAGCAACGTTGCTTAAAACCGATCAACTGTGATTCAAAATAACATGATTTTCTCTTATGGGTGGTCCATAGTGAATGAATGCATGTAACTTAATCAAGATATTATATATGTTTGATTGAGTGGGAGCTTCGGGATTGGGATTGCATAATCGATTGGATTATCCATTCGGATTATGATCAATCGTTGCACAGAAACCTGTTAGATCTAGGAGCTCTACGAGTAAAGCACTTGTCAAGGCCTCGATCGTACGTGTCATGGGCCATGCCAAAGCTGGGTGTGCCGTATTATCTTGGTGAGGCAAGATGGAGAAATGGTGGTTCTCATAGCTTGAAAGTAGATGCTTGATCTAAGCGGGGTTTCGAAAATCCCTTATTTATGTAATGCTAAGTGTGTACCTCCCATTACTAGAGCGCCTGTCAAGGCAACGATCGTCCGTAACACGGGTCATGCCAAAGCTGAGCATGTCGGATTATCTTTGTGAGGCAGGGTGGGAAATCGTGGTCCCCACAGCTTGAACGTGGTTTACCTTAGGTTGAGTTATCAAGTTTTGACTTGAGACTTAACGGTACAGATGAGACGAGTATGCAATGATATTTGATATCATAGTCTCATAAAGGATCTAAGAGTCATATTAGATATGATTGACATTAGATGTCTACCTAAATAGCATAAGGATAGGTGTAACAATTTGTTCTTGTGTGAAATACGGATCTTAGTCCCATAATGAAAATTTATTGTAGGGTTAATTTTCTTTATGGGAATATAGCTCATCTTTGCATCTGTGTTGTCATTGTTTGATGATGGACTAGCTGGTAGTAGTTCATAGATATGTAGACACTGATTGATGATGGGCTAGCTGGTAGTTGATCATTAATAGAATCTGCATTTGTTTTGTATGTTCTGTTTGTCTTTTTTGTAGGACATGGCGTCAATCGGTAGCGTATCGAGTTTGACAATGCGATCTATCCTTGAGAAGGATAAGCTGACTGGGACGAACTTCTTAGACTGGTATCGGAACTTGAGAATTGTTCTCAAGCACGATAAGAAGTCTTACGTCCTGGAAGGGGCTCTACCACCAGAGCCTGCAACCAATGCCACGAGGGCCGTCAAGGATGCTTGGTTGAAGCATCAAAACCATGTTTCAGGAGCTAGCGCATACTGAAAAGTACAAGACGCTAAGGGCTCTTGTGAAGACAGAGATGCCGAGAGGCAGCTCTGTCAACACCCACGTCCTCAACATGCGAGCTCATGTTGAGGAACTTGAGCGCATGGGAGTGACACTCGATGCTGACTTGGTTGTAGACTTGATCCTTATGTCATTACCTGAGGACTATAATCAGTTCGTGATGCAGTATCATATGCATGGGATGACTAAGAGCTTAGCCGAACTACATGGGATGCTGAAATCGGCCGAGCAGGATATTGTGGTGCCCAAGACTGTGCTTGCTGTTGAGAACAACTCCAACAAGAAGCGGCGGGGTAAAGCCAAGAAGAAGGTGGCGAAAAAGGCAAAAGTTGTCCCTACGCCCAAGCCTAAGCCCGATAAGGGTGACTGTCATTACTGCGGAGTGTCTGGACACTGGAAGCGTAATTGTCACCTTTACTTGGAGGATCTGAAGGACAAGAAGCTTGGCGAAGCTTCTGCCTCAGGTATCCACGTTATAGACGCTAACATCTGTACTATATCTTCATGGGTATTAGATACCGGAAGTGCCTCACACATTTGTGGAAATGTGCAGGGACTAAGAAGAAGTAGGATGCTAGAAAAGGGAGAAGCGGATCTGCGTGTCTGGAAATGGAGCAAGAGTTGATGTATTGTGTGTTGGCGTTTATGATTTGCATCTTCCTTCTGGACTTGTTTTAAAGCTTAGTAATTGTTACTATGTTCCTGCGATTAACAGAAACATTATTTCTATTTCTTGTCTGGATTTGGATGGTTTTCGATTTGTGATTGAGAACTCGAGTTTGATAATTTATCGAGACGATGTTTACTATGGTAATGGTTATCCTGTTAATGGTTTATACGTCTTGAATGATCAGCCTTCAAACTCAACATCATCCATCTATAGCGTGAGTACTAAACGGTTTAAGCCGAACGACTTAAACCCGACCTTCCTCTGGCATTGTCGTCTAGGCCATATAAACGAGAAGCGCATACAGAAACTTCATTCTGAAGGTCTTCTGGATTCATTTGACTTTGAGTCTCTTGAATCTTGCGAGTCTTGTTTAAAGGGCAAGATGACAAAGCATCCTTTCAAGGGGAAAGGACAGAGAACCACAGAGTTATTGGATCTGATACATAGTGATGTATGCGGACCAATGAGCTGTCCAGCTAGAGGAGGTTATCTGTATTTCGTTACGTTCACTGATGATTTCAGTCGATACGGTTATCTCTATTTGATGAGACATAAGTCTGAAACACTGGAAATGTTCAAGGCTTTCAGAAACGAAGTTCAAAATCACCTTGGCAAGACGATCAAGACACTTCGATCCGATCGTGGTGGCGAATATATGAGCCAAGAGTTCACTGATTATCTGGTTGATTGTGGTATAGTATCACAATTAACTCCTCCTGGAACGCCACAATGGAACGACGT
>NW_010968113.1:116309-119250 GCF_000463585.1 Tarenaya hassleriana | reverse complement strand
TTTCACTGCCGGTTGTGACTCAACCTTTGATGAGTGAACCTCGGAGATCAGGCAGGATTCGCCAAGAGCCAGCGAGATATGGATTTCTTGTGACTGGGAATGAGGAACTTATGTTATTAGAACATGGCGAGCCTGTCACATACCCAGAGGCTATGGCGAGTCCCGACTCTGAGAAATGGCGCGAGGCTATGAAGTCCGAGATGTAATCCATGTCAGACAACCAAGTATGGACTCTGGTTGATGCATCTGAAGGGATAAAACCCATCGGATGCAAGTGGATCTTCAAGAAGAAGACAGACATGGATGGCAACGTGCACACGTATAAGGCACGACTTGTGGCGAAGGGATTCCGTCAGATTCATGGTATTGACTATGATGAGACGTTTACGCCCGTAGTTATGCTGAAGTCCATCAGGATCCTACTTGCCACAGCCGCATATTACGACTATGAGATATGGCAAATGGATGTCAAGACCGCGTTCCTTAACGGAAACTTGTCCGAGGATGTGTACATGACACAACCCGAAGGTTTTGTCGATCCAAGGAACCCGAGGATGGTGTGCAAGCTTCAGAGGTCCATTTATGGACTGAAGCAGGCTTCGAGGAGCTGGAACCTTCGTTTTGACGAGACAATCAAAAGGTTTGGTTTCTCACAGAACGAAGACGAGCCATGTGTTTACAAGAAGGCTAGTGGGAGCATAGTTGTATTTCTAGTGCTGTACGTGGATGAAATCATCCTTATAGGGAATGACGTTCCTACCTTGCAAGACGTTAAGTCTTGGCTAGGAGCGCAGTTCTCTATGAAGGACCTAGGAGAAGCGGCCTATATTTAAGGCATCAAGATCTATAGAGATAGATCGAGACATCTTCTAGGATTGTGTCAGAGTACTTACATCGATAAGGTCTTGAAACGGTTCAAGATGCAAGATTCCAAGAAAGGAACCTTACCGATGAGCAGTGGCACAGTTCTCTACAAGAGTCAGTGTCCTACGACACCTGATGAGCGAGAACGCATGGACCGGATTCCATATGCTTCGGCAATTGGATCCATCATGTATGCCATGCTTTGTTCTCGACCGGATGTATCCTATGCGTTGAGCATTACGAGTAAATATCAGTCAGATCTAGGTGAGTCACACTGGATCGCCGTCAAGAACATCCTGAAGTACTTGAGAAGGACTAAGGATGTGTTCTTGGTATACGGTGGGTCGGAAGACGAGCTCGCTGTAAGAGGTTACACCGATGCTAGTTTTCAATCAGACCCGGATGACTACAGATCGCAGTCTGGCTATGTTTTCTGCTTGAACGGAGGCGCTGTTAGCTGGAAGAGTTCCAAGCAGGCGACCGTTGCAGATTCTACTAGAAGCTGAGTACATTGCAGCGTCGGACGCGGCAAAGGAAGCTGTTTGGATCAGGAAGTTTGTTGGAGACTTGGGTGTCATTCCTAGTGCTGATAGCCCCATTGCTCTGTATTGTGACAACAATAGAGCGATCGCACAAGCGAAAGAACCCAGATCCCATCAACGATCCAAACACATACTCAGACGGTTTCACCTTATCAGGGAGATCATAGACCGAGGAGACGTGCACATTTGCAGGGTGTCGACAGATGACAACATTGCCGATCCGTTGACGAAGCCTCTCACTTCGTCGAAGCATGCGGGTCATGTTAGGGATATGGGCATTAGATGCTTAGCAGTTCGTGATTAGAGCAAGTGGGAGATTCTTGGTTTAGTGCTCTATGATGTACTGTTTATGAGCTTTATTTAGATCCGTTGACGAAGCCTCTCACTTCGTCGAAGCATGAGGGTCATGTTAGAGAGTATTTGATTCATTACATGTTCTTGCATACTAGATGTGTTATGAAATCCATATATCATTAAGGATGATACTTAACTCCCTAGTCTTGTGTCATTATGGGAATGATGATATAATAAGACTAGTATGATGTGTGATTGATGATCATATAGATGATCATAAGTATTTGGATACGATCATAGTCATAGGTATTCGTTGGAGAACGGAATACTGGATTGACCCGCATGAAATTGTCACATGGACTAGCGTCATGACTGGAATCTCAAAATGGCGGTTCCATGATTGGATCCTTAGACCTGAGATATCTACGGAATCCAACATGAGGAGTTGCGTGCTTTGATCACGTCAAACGTCCTGCGTAACAGGAGGATTATAAAGGCGTGTATCAGGTACGAAACGAATCATGTGCTGGATTGTAGATAGTCAAGACGAAATTTGTACCTCTCGTAAAAGAGAGAGATATCGTTGGACCCCTCGAGTGAGCGAGACTATAGAAATGTGTGGCCGCACTATAGACGAACGTCGTCTATATCAGACAGTCGAACTCAGTGAACGAGAAAGCAGTCGAATCAGATAAGGTGGCTTGTTTATGCCTTATATTCGACATATGATATCGTGATACAAAAGGATCATAAACCGGAATCATCACTGGCGTTCTTAAGATCACGAACAAACTCTATTCGAGATAGGTAGTCATAGTGTTTTGCTAGAAACCGCCTATGACTTGTATATCCGGAATAGAGATTTCGGGTTATACTGCTATATCGAGTGAGCCTACAGGGTCACACACGCAGGGAAGGACAAATGCACGAGAAAACATCGAGAAAACTGGACAAGAGGTCTGGACCGTCCGGTCTAGGAGTAGACCGAACGGACCGGACAATCTAGTCCGAACGGACTAACCGTCAGTTCGAACGGACCCAGTTATGAAACTGGTCCGAACGGACCAAGTGTCCAGACCGAACGGACAACTAAGCAGTCCGTTCGGTCTGGGGTTCGGATTTAATTTTAAAGTCCGGATCTAGGGTTAATCACTTGAATAAGAGGAGAAATAGAACCCTAACACTGGGGGGCCGACCTAGAGAACTGATCAGACCCTTTTAGAGAGTCTAAGGGGTTGAAG
>NW_010968113.1:112666-115482 GCF_000463585.1 Tarenaya hassleriana | reverse complement strand
GCGCAGGAGACGCGCACGATCGCATGCGATGCGATGGCCAACGTCACGCGAGTGACGGGCGTGGATTCGCCCCTGGTCATGGACTTGACCAGGGTATACGGCTAAGCCCTACGGTGGACTCCATACGGGCGTGATTGTGATTGTTATTTACGTGCTTACTGTGTTTTACTTATTGCATGTGTTTTTATGGAAATGTCGACTGTACCGTTCTCGTTGGGAACGGGATTTCCGGGTTCAACCCGGGCTACTCACTAAGCAGTTGTGCTTAGCCCTCGTGGTTTACATTTTTCAGATCACGATGATTACGCCTAGCACATCCGGCAGACGACGACCTGAGAGAGGCAGCATCATGTACGGGATTTACATTTTGGGTTACGGGACTTGTATTTCCCGCATTTTTTACGGTTAAAGTATAACTATTCGGACATGTGTTATTTTGCGATACTAATCGCCTGTTGTATTTTCTGCTGCTTACTCTGGTTTATTTAAAAATATTTTTGGATTTCGTATTTTTGCTTCCGCATTATTATTTTATTACTATTTGTCCATGTGGCACAGCCCGTATACTGTACACGGGTTACGGATGTCACAACTTTTGGTATCAGAGCCACGTCTTTCCTCGGGAAGGAATCGTGCTCGTTACCCAATGGTTTTCTACGAAAATGTTTTCAAACCATGTCCGAAGAAAATCCTCACATGTCGAGGTCCGTACATTGATGATGTAAACTGGAGTCGTCGATGGCCTAGGGAAGTTAACATAACACATTTAGAATGTCGCTATTATATGCTTAAATGGAGATCAACAATTTCTACAATTAAGTCCATTGCCTAAACTAAAGGATTGGAATTAGGTAACTAATTCTGAAATCCCTAAGAGGCCCTATAACAGTATCTAAAGGAACATACGCCAATCCACCCCGAGTGGGCGTTTAAGACAAAGAGGGGAGGACTTACCTCGCTCACCATCTAAATTGGCATTGGCAGAGGACCCCTTAAGTTCAATCCAAAGGTCTGAATAGAAGATGATCAGAAAGGAAAAAAAAGCTTTCCTGGTAGTCATTACAACTATGCAGGAATCGGAGGGGAGACTGGAGGATACACCCGTTGCCCGAGGGTTTCCAGATGTGTTTTCTGATGATCTATCGGGATTACCACCCAGTCGAGAGGTTGACTTCAGCATAGACGTGTTACCAGGTACCGAGCCAATTTCCAAGGCTCCATACCGGATGGCACCTATGGAGATGGTCGAGCTGAAGAAACAGCTGAACGAATTGGTGGAGTAGGGTTTCATTCGTCCTAGCGTTTCACAGTGGGGAGCATTTGTACTCTTCGTGAAGAAGAAGGACGGGAGTATGCGTTTGTGCATTGATTACCTAGGGCTCAACCAAGTGACTATCAAGAATCGGTACCCGTTACCGAGGATTGACGAGTTGTTGGACCAGCTACAGGAGCCCAATGCTTTTTGAAGATCGATCTACGATTCGGATATCACCAGATTCAGGTCAAGGAGGATGACATACAGAAGACGGCATTCCGAACGAGATATGGACACTTCAAGTTCGTGGTCATGCCTTTCGGGCTTACGAACGCGCCTGCAGTGTTCATGCAACTGTTGAACCGCGTGTTCATGGGCTATCTGGATGAGTTTGTCATTATTTTCATTGATGACCTTCTCATCTATTCGCCAGATCCGCAGGCACATAAGGAGCACCTGCGGAAGATATTGTGGAGGCTGAGAGAGAACCGGCTGTACGCGAAGTTCAGTAAGTGCAACTTTTGGCTACAGGAGATTGGTTTCCCGGGACATGTGGTATCAGCCCAGGGTATTCAGGTCAATCCAGCCAAGATCGAGGCCGTCATGGAGTGGCAGTCTCCGTCTTCTGTGACGGAAGTCAGGAGTTTTCTGGGACTAGCTGGCTATTATCGGCGATTCGTTGAGGGGTTCGCCAAGATAGCTCGGCCTTTGACTAAGCTGACGGGAAAGAACGTCAGGTTTGACTGGACGACTGAGTGCAAGGAGAGCTTCAGAGAGTTGAAGCAGAGGTTGACATCAGCTCCGATCCTGGCATTGCCACGACCAAGTATGCTCTATGAGGTATACACTGACGCATCCAAACACGGACTCGGTTGTGTGAGCTTCAGAGAGTTGAAGCAGAGGTTGACATCAGCTCCGATCCTGGCATTGCCACGACCAAGTATGCTCTATGAGGTATACACTGACGCATCCAAACACGGACTCGGTTGTGTGTTGATGCAGGAGGGACACGTAATCGCTTACGCATCGAGGCAGCTGAAGAAGCATGAGGAGAACTACCCGACTCATGACATGGAGTTAGCAGCGGTAGTTCACGCGCTGAAGATTTGGAGGTCGTATCTATACGGGGAGAAGGTTAAGCTCAACACGGACCATAAGAGCTTGACCTACGTGATATCTCAGAAGGACTGAATTTGAGACAGCGGAGGTGGTTGGAGTTGATTGCAGATTATGATCTGCAGATAGCCTATCATCCGGGGAAAGCTAACGTAGTGGCGGACGCTCTTAGTAGGAAGAAGATCTTAGCGGCCATACGCGTGGTCACCTCATCTCGCAGCAACGCCGCTGAGTTGACTGCGAAGTTGGGACATCTCTCACTGACACCCGAGGAGTCGACACCGACTCTGATAGAGCACGTGGTTATGGGACAGCGCGGCGATCCTTTACTCGCCCGGTACATGGATCATATCGAGGAATATACCCTCAAGGGCTATCGTATCGATGAACAGGGAGCGCTACGGCTGAGGAACCGACTATGTGTGCCTGACGACGCAGAGCTGAG
>NW_010968113.1:105092-112045 GCF_000463585.1 Tarenaya hassleriana | reverse complement strand
CGTGGGACCAGTACATGACGTTGTGCGAGTTTGCGTAAAACAACAGTCCTCACACGAGTATCGGAGTATCTCCATACGAGGCCTTGTACGGGCGACCGTGCAAGACACCGTTGTGCTAGACGGAGATCGGCGAGCGCCAAGAGTTCGGGCCAGAGATCGTGGAGGAGACCACCGAGGTGATACGGAGGATTCGCGCCCATCTGAAGATGGCGCAGGATCGGCAGAAGTCGTATGCCGATCAGCGGAGACGAGACTTCGCGCTTGAGGTTGGAGATTATGCCTTTCTCCGAGTACAGGCGATGCGGGGTCATGCGAGGTTCGGGCAGAGCGGAAAGCTGAAGTCGCGATACATCGGACCTTACCCCGTGATCGCGAGAGTGGGAGCTGTTGCATACCGTCTTGGATTGCCGCCGGAGTTGGGCAACGTCCATGACGTGTTCCACGTGTCGATGCTGCGGAGGTACGTAGTGGACCCTTCTCACGTACTACAGCCACAGGAGTTGGAGTTTACAGAGGCTATGCGTTTCCGCGACGAGGTGTTGCAGATCGTGGACCGGAAGATCAAGAAGCTGCGAACGAAGGAGGTGCCACTCGTGAAGGTCTTGTGGTGAAGCCAAGGGGTCTCTGACATGACTTGGGAACCCGAGGCAGAGATGCGTAGTACAGAGATGCGTAGTAGTTATCCGCACCTTTTTACTTGAGTGTTGTACAAACTCCTTTATATGTCGTTCGGTTGTATCAGATTTATGCTTCGGATGACGTGGCAATATGGATTGTGTTTTGGTGACAATATCGAGTACGAGGAAGTATTGATGATATTATGCGATTCCGAATTCGAGGACGAATTCTTTTTAAGGGGGGAGGATTTGTAATACCCTGAAACCCAATTCGAATATTTAATTATTTAAAAATGAATAATTAAATAGAGATATCACGAAATCACCAAAAAGTGATGGTACAATGCCGGGGAGAGGCACGAGGATCGTCACGGGCGGAAAGGACCGAGAAAGAATGAAGAAAAAGGAAAAAGAAAAAAAAAACAGGGTTGGTCCGCCGGACCAACCTGCTCAGGCGGACTCAGATTGGACAGCGCGGACTGGGGAAAAAGTCGAAAAAAAAATAAGCGTGTCCGGTCCGGCGGACCAGAAGGTTGGTCCGGCGGACCGGGACTCGACAGAAAACGCAAGTTGCCAACTTGCGGTCTTGAGACACGAACTTCGCCAGAGTTTGGGCCCCACTCGCCGTCCAACCGCCTCCCACGCCTCGAGGATGTTGCAGGCTCGCCTATGGGCCTGGGCTCAAGCCCATCTAGCCTCTCTCTCGCACCATGAACACCTCCCAACCCTGGCACTTAGCCATTTGCGGACAGAAACAGAGGAAGAAGAAAAAGGGGAGAAAGGGAGAGAAAGGGGACGAACCAGTGCAAGGGGAGCTCGGGGAGACCAAGAGAGACGTGCCCAGACGTGTCCCAAAGCTTCTCACATCGTGTGGAGCCACGAGGAACGCACACAAGCTCGGACAAACTCAAGAACAAGGTGAGTGGCTTGAGTTGGGTTTGTGAGATCTTATTTTCAATGTGTGATGGTGCAAATCGAGATTTCTTTGCGTGGTTGAGGTTTAGAACATGTCTAGGGATGTCAAACTGTGTTTTAGTAACATTTGGATGCAACCCCGAATCGATTAGAGGGAGAAAAACCGAAACAGAGCTCGGAAATGGCGAAGAAGAAGACAACTCCCAGTCCCGGTCCGCCGGACCACACGGTGGTCAGCTCCGGACCGAGACTGGGACAACTACATGAGACTCAGTCGGACTAAGGAGACGTTCCGGACCGAGAGAAAATGCGTCCTGGTCCGCCGGACCAGACGTGTTCCGAGATTTTCACGCACTGACTGACCGAGAACTGGTCCGGGGCTGACCAGTCCTGGTCCGTCGGACCAGACGTACTCCGACAAATCTCGCACCGCCTGACCAAGAACCGGACCGAGAGAGGGGAAGAACAGGCTGGTCCGCCAGACCAGGCTTGTTTTCTCTCTCGGATCGACTGACCAAGAGACGGAGCAAACCAGGGGAGAAAGAAGACTGGTCCGGCTGACCAGAATTTGGTCCGCCGGATCGGGCTCCGAGAAAAATGGGAGAAAAATCTGATTTCGACCGGGAAAAAGGAAACGGCCTACGGGGTTGACCCGGGCCTGACCAGACTTGACTGTGGACAAACCAACCCCCACCAAAGGATAAGACTTCGCGATTGGGATCAATCGAACCGAGTTTTCGCCAGAACGTTGCGTAGCGTACTGAGATGTGCGATATCGAACTACGAGCGATCGTTGCGTGATTGTTTGCGGGTAGAATTTGCATGGCGTTAAACGGTAGCTCGGTAGGGACCGGATACCGTGATACGTATGGTTGTACTATGGGGATGTTGCACGTTGTGTGCCATGTGTGTAGCTTGCTCGTGCGTACGAGTTAAGCGTGATTGTGTTTGTGGATGGTTGCGGACTCAACCATCACCGTCATGGACTTGACGGGCGTTTGAGACGCGTTTTAGTCGTGTGCGACATGACGGCCAACGTCATGGATTTGACGGGCGTGGACTCGCACCTAGTCATGGACTTGACTAGGGTATATGGTTGGACCCTATGGTTGACTCCATACGAGTATGATTGTATTTCCGTTGTGTCATGGACTTGACATCGGTAGTCACGAGAGTGACAGGCGCAGGAGACGCGCACGATCGCATGCGATGCGATGGCCAAAGTCACGCGAGTGACGGGCGTGGATTCGCCCCTGGTCATGGACTTGGCCAGGGTATACGGCTAAGCCCTATGGTGGACTCCATACGGGCGTGATTGTGATTGTTATTTACGTGCTTACTGTGTTTTACTTATTGCATGTGTTTTTATGGAAATGTCGACTGTACCGTTCTCGTTGGGAACGGGATTTCCGGGTTCAACCCGGGCTACTCACTAAGCAGTTGTGCTTAGCCCTCGTGGTTTACATTTTTCAGATCACGAGGATTACGCCTAGCGCATCCGGCAGACGACGACCTGAGAGAGGCAGCATCATGTACGGGATTTACATTTTGGGTTACGGGACTTGTATTTCCCGCATTTTGTACGGTTAAATTATAACTATTCGGACATGTGTTATTTTGCAGTACTAATCGCCTGTTGTATTTTCTGTTGCTTACTCTGGTTTATTTAAAAATATTTTTGGATTTCGTATTTTTGCTTCCGCATTATTGTTTTATTACTATTTGTCCATGTGGCACAGCCCGTATACTGTACACGGGTTACGCGTGTCACAGAACACCTCCGAACTCTCTTGGCACGATTTTCAGACCCTATTGAGAGGTTTTGAGAGAGGAAAAACTAAGAAAAAGATCCCTGAAACTCTTGCGCAAAGAAGAAAGCGTTCTTCAGTCCTAGCAGACAAGTTCCAACCGTTGGAATCCTTTCCGCCCTGTGGATACGTGTAGAGGGCAAGGTATTCTTCCTGCCTACAGTGATCGGACGAACACATCAATTGATACAGGCCCCGGATCGATTGAGGTAAGCGTTCTAACGTTTCTACAAGATCATGCATGATAGGTTTTAGGGTTTCATCAAAATTTTTGTTTTACATCCGCTGCGCAAACCCTAGAACTGATCTCTTAGGAATTAGATTCGCTCTTGAGATCCCAGGAAAACCCAACAGTGGTATCAGAGCCTGGTTGTTCTGCATGATTTTGTTAGAACCCGATCACGCACGTTATAGGATTTGAATTATTTGAATCCGTGTTTGCTTTGATCTATGCATGATTTGATTGTGGATCTAGAGTAGATTTTCTGTTCATTGTTGCATAGTGTGCAAGAGCTTCGAATTCTGAGTTCGCAGGCGAAAACGGAGTCGAATTCGGGTCTGAAACGGGGCAGAAATGACGAAAACGAGATCTGATCACGTTTTCGCCTGGACCGATCGGTATGGTCTTCTGGACCGATCGGTCTAGGGTTTCGCAAGTCGGTTGGACCGACAGGTCCGGACTGAACGGTCTGCATGCGTAGACCGATCGGTCTGGACCAAGACCGATCGGTCTGGACCATTCCGGACCGAAAGGTCTGGACCGAGCTTGACCTGGAGACCGAGCCGTGTAGACGATCGGTCTAGGCCTAGACCGATCGGTCTGGGTCCCGAGGCTCCACCAAAATTTGGTTTTTCGTTTCGGGATCTGTTTTGAGCAATCGTTGCTTAAACCGGTCAACTGTGATTCAGAATAGCATGATTCGTTCATTTGGATGATCCATAGTGAATGAATGCATATAACTTAATCAAGATATTAGATATGCTTGATTGAGTGGGAGCTTAAGGATTGAGATTACATAATCGAATGAATAGTCTATTCGGATTATGTACAATCGTTGCACAGAAACCGGTTAGATCTAGGAGCTCTACGAGTAAAGCACTTGTCAAGGCCTCGATCGTACGTGTCATGGGCCATGCCAAAGCTGGGTGTGTCGTATTATCTTGGTGAGGCAAGATGGAGAAATGGTGGTTCTCATAACTTGAAAGTAGATGCTTGATCTAAGTGTGGTTTCGAAAATCCCTTGTTTATGTAATGCTAAGCGTGTACGTCCCATTATTAGAGCGTCTGTCAAGGCATCGATCGTCCGTAACATGGGTCATGCCAAAGCTGAGCGTGCCAGATTATCTTTGTGAGGCAGGGTGGGAAATAGTGGTTCCCACAGCTTGAATATGGTTTACTTTAGGTTAAGTTATCAAGTTTGACTTGAGACTTAATGGTACAGATGAGACGAGTATGCAATGATATTCGATATCATAGTCTCATAAAAAATCTAAGAGTCACATTGGATGTGATTGACATTAGATGTCTACCTAAATAGCGTAAGGCTGAGTGTAACAAATCATTCTTATGTGAAATACGGATCTTAGTCCCATATAGAGAATTATTGTAGGGTTATTTTTCTTTATGGGAATATAGCTTGTATATGCATCATGTTGTCATTGATTGGTGATGGACTAGCTGGTAGTAGATCATTAATGTATTGTCGTTGATTGATGATGGACTAGCTGGTAGTAGATCATTGATACAATCTGCAATTTTGTTTTGTTCGTTCTGTTTTGTCTCTTTTTGTAGGACATGGTGCCAACCGGTAGCGTACCGAGTTTGACGATGCGATCTATCCTTGAGAAGAATAAATTGACTGGGACGAACTTCTGTTGGGGTTATCTACGGGTTCCTAGCATGCAATCATATCGATCTAGGGTTTGGTTTACTAGGTTTCATGCAGCGGAAGAAAGATCTAAACCTAGTCAAACGTCACACGCAACCAAACTCGCAAAACCCGAAAGATCGTGTATATCACCGAGGAAATCGTTACTTACCTCGTTCTCGATGAGACTTGAAGTTTATTTCGATCCGGGGTCTGTTCTAAATCACCTAGGACTGAAGTTACAGTCCCTCTACACGTATCCACACCGACGGGAAGGATTCCAAACGATTTGGAACGAATCTGCTAGGATTAGTGAAGAAAATGGTAACTCAAGAGACGAGATCCAATCCTGGGACAATAGAAATCGAAGAGAACAGGTTCTCTAGGGTTCTAGGATGTTTCTCTGAGTTTTATGTCGGCGTTAATTAAGTTTGGACGAAATCCCAAACTTAAATAAGATTAGAAAACCCTAAAATCGAATTATGAAAATTTTTCGGATCCCGCTCCGCCGGACCAGGAGCGTGGTCCGGCGGACCAGGCTTACTCAGCTGCCCTCGGACCGTCTGACCTGGAGCCTTGGTCCGGCTGACCAAGATTGGTCAGCTCCGGACCAAGTCTCCTGGTCTTCTTTCGGTCCGCCTGTTCGTCCTTGGTCCGCCTGATTCCAGCGCCTGGTCCGGGGCTGACCAACTCTTGGTCAGCCGGACCAGACCTGGACAGATGACCTCGGACTGAGCTTCCGGACTGCCTGATCTGACCAACTTGGTCCGGGGCTGACCAAACTTGGTCAGCTCCGGACCAACGCACTGAAAACTTCTTTTCGTGCTCGTTTCGGTCAAATCTCGTTTCCATTCATCGGATTCTTCACGTATAAGTCCATCCCTATTGGTGTGTGACCCTGTAGGCCCATTCTAAGTGGTAGTGACTTTAGGAACCTTTCCCGAACCACAAGTCATGGTTAGCCTCTAGCAAGACACCATGACCACCAACTTAGAATTGAGTTAGAGGTGATCTAAACCAAACGTTTTGACTGTCTCGTCAAATCGAAGATTCCAGCTCCTCGAAGCCTGCTTCAGTCCATAAATGGATCTCTGAAGTTTGCATACTTTCCGTGGACTCTTAGGATCGACAAAGCCCTCGGGTTGTGTCATGTACACATCCTCGAGCAGATTCCCGTTAAGGAATGCGGTCTTGACGTCCATCTGCCATATCTCGTAGTCATAATACACAGCTGTGGCTAGCAGAATCCGTATGGATTTAAGCATCACGACTGGTGAAAAAGTTTCATCATAGTCTATACCATGAATCTGACGAAACCCTTT
Source organism: Tarenaya hassleriana (assembly GCF_000463585.1). Lineage (NCBI taxonomy): Eukaryota > Viridiplantae > Streptophyta > Magnoliopsida > Brassicales > Cleomaceae > Tarenaya > Tarenaya hassleriana. Next base: position 105,515 of record NW_010968113.1, on the reverse strand, counting down.
CGCGACGAGTCGTGCCTTATAGGTATGCACGATGCAATCCATGTCGGTTTTCTTCTTGAAAACCCACTTGCATCCAATGGTCTTAATACCATTGAACGAATCGACCAAAGTCCACACTTTGTTGTCGTACATGGATTGCATCTCAAACTCCATGGCCTGGTGCCATTTCTCGGAATCGGAACTCGCAAAAGCCTCTGAATACGACGTAGGCTCGTCATGTTCTAACAACATGAGTTCGCCGTTTCCAGTCACAAGAAAACCGTATCTTGTAGGCTCTTGGCGAATTCTACCAGATCTCCGAGGTTCACTAGGAGGTGCTGTCTCAACAACTCGTGATACAGGTTGGACTGTTTCGACCTGTTCGTTCGGTTCTTCGACTATTTGTGGTTCTCGAACTTCTCCGAGATCTATTCTACTCCCACT
>NW_010968113.1:99499-103441 GCF_000463585.1 Tarenaya hassleriana | reverse complement strand
GCTAACCTGGGACGCTTCCCACTCCATATCTCATTGGTGTCTTCTGAACCGACTTTGTTGGACAGTTGTTCAGTATAAGCGCAGCCGTTTCCAGAGTGTAGCCCCAGACGGATTTAGGAAGATCGACCTGACTCATCATAGACTGTACCATATCTAATAAGGTTCGGTTCCTCCTCTCGGAAACGCCATTCCATTGTGGCGTTCCAGGTGGAGTCAGCTGTGAGACAATCCCACAATCTGCCAGATAGTCAGTGAACTCTTGGCTCATATACTCGCCACCTCGATCAGATCGAAGCAACTTGATCGTCTTGCCAAGTTGGTTCTGTACCTCGTTTTTGAAAATCTTGAACAATTCAAGTGTTTCAGATTTATGTCTCATCAAGTAGACATAACCGTACCTACTGAAATCATCAGTAAACGTAACAAAGTACAGATAACCTCCTCTAGTGGGTGATAGGACCGCATACATCACTATGTATGAGTTCTAACAACTCTGTAGCCCTTTCTCCTTTTCTAGTAAAAGGAGGTTTTGTCATCTTGCTCATCAAACAAGAATCGCACGATTCGATTGATTCATAATCAATAGAATCAAGAAGTCCATCAGAATGAAGTTTCGCTATGCGTTTCTCGTTGATGTGACCAAGTCGACAATGCCAGAGATAGGTCGGGTTTAAGTCGTTCGGCTTAAACCGCTTGGTACTAACGTTATAGATTGAACTGTGTCTAGACGGTTTATCATCCAAAATATAAAGGCCATTAAACAGGTAACCATTACCATAAAATAAAGCGCCTCTATAAATAGATAAAGTTTTGTTCTCAATGACAAAACGAAAACCATCAGAATCCAAACATGAAATCGAAATAATATTCCTGCTAATTGCAGGTACAAAATAACAATTATGTAATTCTAACACAAGTCCAGAAGGTAAAGTAAGATCATAAATCCCGACAGTCAACGCAGCAACTCTTGCTCCATTCCCGATGCAGAGATCCACTTCTCCCTTCGCCAGCTGCCTACTTCTTCTCAGGCCCTGCACATTTCCACAAATGTGTGAGGCACATCCGGTATCTATTACCCAAGATGTAGAAGTAAACAAGTTAGCTTCTATAACGAAGATACCTGAAGATGAAGCTTCTGCAAGCTCCTTCTTCTTTTGATCTTCCAGGTAGAGTTTGCAGTTTCTACGCCAATGCCCAATGGCATGGCAAAAATGACACTCTCCCTTTTCAGCCTTAGACTTAGGCTCGGCGGCAACAATTACCGTCTTGCCCTTGCCTTTCTTGCTCTTGGAACGCTTCCTTTTGTTGGAACTCTTTCCAACCACTAGGACACTTTTCTCGACTTTGATGTTCTGCTCGGCCGATCGCAACATCCCATGTAGCTCGGTCAAGTCCTTCTCCATCCCATGCATGTTATAGTTCATGACAAACTGGTCAAAACTATCCAGCAGGGACTGAAGAACTAGGTCTACAGCCAATTCACGACTAACATCCGACCCTAGTCTGTAAGATCCTCTAGATAACCCTTCATCTTGAGGATATGAGTACTCACGGGTGAACCATTGGTCATCTTACAGTTGACCAGGTTCTTAAGGACGTTAAATCATTCGACCCTCGCCTGTTCCTCGAACATAGTCCTGAGATGCTCGATCATCTCAAAGGCATCAGTTCCTTCGAGTGGTTTTTGCAACTCAGCCGACATTGATCCGAGCATCAGACAGGTCACGTCCAGGTTGTCATTGATGCGCTTATGGTAAGCATCTCTGACAGCCCTGGGCGCATTGGCCGCTGGTGCATCCTCAGGAACGGCTTCTTCCAGCACGTAGAGCTTCCGCTCATGCCTGAGAACAATTCTCAGGTTGCGGTACCAGTCGAGAAAGTTTCCACCAGTGAGTCTCTCCCGATCCAGAATGGATCGCATGGAGAGATTAGCCAGATTACCTGCAACAGTCATATTCTACAGAAAAAGACAAAACAAAAGACATAAAACATGCAAGTCGCTTAGTACACATACTAACACAGACAATAGATGCAATATGACAGGTTCCCACTAAGAAAAACACCCTCAATGAGTTTCCAAGTTAGCTAGGATCCATATTTCACATTCTTTTGAGTCAGCTAGGGCATGACGCTCAAAAGCATGCTATTTAGGTAGACAACACATTGTCAATCACATCCTATGTGATTCCTAGATGAGTATGGGATAGTGATACGCTATCACTGCATGTTCCTCATCCCATCCTTACCATTAGGTCCAAGTCCGACTTGATAACCCAATTCAAGCTCAACCATATTCGAGCTATGAGAATCACGATTTCTCCATACTGCCTCACCAAGATAATCAGGCACGCTCAGCTAGGGCAGGACCCGTAACCATGACGATCGAGGCCTTAACAGTTGCTCTACTAATGGACGGTAATAGCTTGAGATTAATCATGAGGAAGAGGACAAAATTTCGGACTTGAGAAGTGTCTGAGGTCCAGTCCGGAGCTGACCAGAATCTGGTCTGTCGGACTGACCTTGGACAGCTTCTCTGGTCCGCCGTTCTGTCCGGTTTCGGAGAAATTCTGAGCTTGGTCCGGAGCTGACCAGATTTGGTCAGCCCCGGACCAACTCAGTCCGTTTCTCCTGCTCCGAGCTGACCTGGAATCGGAGCGCAGACAAAACTGGGCTTGGTCCGAACTGACCTGGAATCGGAGCGCAGACCAACTGGGCTTGGTCCGGGGCTGACCAAACTTGGTCAGCTCCGGACCAACTCAGTCTTTTTCCTTGGTCAGTCCGACGGTCTTCGTCTCGGACTCTCGGACCTGTGTTGTTCTCGCCTGGTCCGCCGGACCAACTTTTGGTCTGGGGCTGACCAGCGAGAACTTTGGTCCTCCTGACCAAACACGCGATCCGGAATCTGATCTGTCTGCTGGTCCGGCTGCCAAACTCTTGGTCCGGCTGACCGCGGACAAATCAGATTCGGAACAGATTTTTCGGGCTTCGAAAATCAGGGTTTTGTCCCGGTTTCGACGCACCGTTAACCCGTCCCAGACTCCATACCATCCATGCATCATTCAACAATCACAAATATCATTAAACATGCATAGATTCAATGATTACATGCAATTTAACGATTAAATCATGCAATCATACAATAAGCACGACGATATACAGAGAACCAGGCTCTGATACCACTGTTGGGGTTATCTACGGGTTCCTAGCATGCGATCATATCGATCTAGGGTTTGGTTTACTAGGTTTCATGCAGCGGAAGAAAGATCTAAACCTAGTCAAACGTCACACGCAACCAAACTCGCAAAACCCGAAAGATCGTGTATATCACCGTGATATTAGTCATGCTTTCTCTTCTATATCCCGAGAAATGTTTCAGAAAGTGATTAAACTGACAATCCTTTCTTTTTATATCACTGTGATTGTCGGACTTTACAGGGGCGGGACAGTATCAAAGGCAAATGAGATCTCAAAAGTGGCTTCAGACATCAATATGTTCAGTGCTTTGTTAGATAGTTATGTCAAGGAAAAGAATATTGCTGCCATGTTAGAAGCTAGTTGCAGGCTAAAACAAGCTAAATTCCCTATGGACATTGTAATGTGCAACATCCTTTTGAAAGCACTTCTATTGGTAGGTGCATATGAAGAAGCCAATGCTCTTTACAGGGCGTCCCGGTCCGCCGGACCAGGAGCTTGGTCAGGCGGACCAGGCTTACTCAGCTGCCCTCGGACCGTCTGACCTGGAGCCTTGGTCCGGCTGACCAAAATTGGTCAGCTCCGGACCAAGTCTCCTGGTCTTCTTTCGGTCCGCCTATTCGTCCTTGGTCCGCCTGATTCCAGCGCCTGGTCCGGGGCTGACCAACTCTTGGTCAGCCGGACCAGACCTGGACAGATGACCTCGGACTGAGCTTCCGGACCTCCCGGACTGACCAAACTTGGTCCGGG
>NW_010968113.1:97860-99313 GCF_000463585.1 Tarenaya hassleriana | reverse complement strand
ATATCATATGTTGAACAAGGGCATGGTTTGAGCCACCCTTCAAGTTCAACCGCTTTCTCGTCTTGGTAAATCGACTAGTAAAATAGATGCAACTTCATCTATAGTGTGGCCACGCGTTTTCATAGTCCGACTTCCACGAGGGGGCCCAGCGATATCTCTCCTGTTAAGGAGGTGACAAGTCCCATATTGCATGTCTACTATCTTCATATGATTCGTGAACGTATCTGATCAACGCCGTTATAATCATCCGGTTAAAGACGACGTTTGACGCAGTCAAGACACGCCACTCCTCATATCAGATACTCTAGACATCTCAGGTATGAGGATCCATAAACGAACCGCTGTATGAGATTCAAGTCATGACTCTGTCCATGTGACAATCTCATGTGGGTCATCCAGTCACTCGTTCACAACGAGTACCCATGATTGTGATCTACATCCAATGCGTTGATCACACCTCATGCTAGTCTTGATGCAACATTGTTCCCACAATGATGACTGACTAGGGAGTTTAGAATCATTCTCTAATGATTCAAGGATGCCGAAATACAACAAACATGCTAATCGTATAACGGATAAATAATGCATTCATAAATCAATGAATCAATACAAAGTAAAATGTCATATCATGGATCATCCTAGAGCATTACAACCAACAACTTCTTGGACTGGTATCGTAACTTGAGTATTGTTCTCAAGAACGATAAGAAGTCGTACGTCCTGGAAGGGGCTCTACCACCAGAGCCTGCGGCCAATGCCACGAGAGCCGTCAGAGATGCTTGGTTGAACCATCAGACTGACGACAATGAGATCTCCTGTCTCATGTTGGGAAGCATGGCCCCGAATCTGCAGAGGCAGTTTGAGGGGAAGAACGTGTTTGATATGATCAAACAGCGTTTGATATGATCAATCAGCTCAAGACCACGTTTGAGGAGCTAGCGCGTACTGAAAAGTACAAGACGCTGAAAGCTCTGGTGAAGACGGAGATGCCGAGATGTAGCTCTGTCAACACCCACGTCCTCAACATGAGAGCTCATGTTGAAGAACTTGAGCGTATGGGAGTGAAGCTCGATGGTGACTTGGTTGCAGACTTGATCCTGATGTCATTGCCCGAGGACTATAACCAGTTCGTTATGCAGTACCATATGCACGAGATGACTAAGAGCTTAGCCGAACTGCATGGGATGCTGAAATTGGCCGAGCAGGATATCGTGGTGCCCAAGACTGTGCTTGCTGTTGAGAACAACTCCAGCAAGAAGCGGCGGGGCAAAGCCAAAAATAAGGCGGCGAAGAAGGCAAAAGTTGCCTCTACGCCTAAGTCTAAGCCCGATAAGGGTGACTGTCATTACTGCGGAGTGTCTGGACACTGGAAGCATAATTGTCACCTTTATTTGGAGGATCTGAAGGATAAGAAGCTTGGTGAAGCTTCTGCCTCAGGTATCCACGTTATAGA
>NW_010968113.1:96275-96821 GCF_000463585.1 Tarenaya hassleriana | reverse complement strand
CTCATAAAACCATAGAAAGTATCAATACATCAAATGTATCTAAATAAAGCTCATAAACAGTACATCATAGAGCACTAAACCAACAAGAACAAGGTGTTCATTGCCAGGAATGCGACTTTTATGGAGCGAGAGTTCATCTCCAAAAGAGTCAGTGGGAGTAGGATCGAACTTGAGGAAGTTCGAGAGCTACAAGTAGACGCTGAGCCGATGGAACAAGTTGAAGAAGTTCAACCTGTTTCACTGCCGGTTGTGACTCAACCTTCGACGAGTGAACCTCGGAGATCAGGCAGGATTCGCCAAGAGCCTGTGAGATACGGATTTCTCGTGACTGGGAATGAGGAGCTCATGTTGTTGGAACGTGATGAGCCTACCACATACCCAGAGGCTATGGCGAGTCCGGATTCCGAGAAATGGCGCGAGGCTACGAAGTCCGAGATGCAATCCATGTCTGACAACCAAGTATGGACTCTGGTTGATGTATCTAAAGGGATAAAACCCATCGGATGCAAGTGGATCTTCAAGAAGAAGACCGACATGGATGGCAAC
>NW_010968113.1:95285-96263 GCF_000463585.1 Tarenaya hassleriana | reverse complement strand
AGATTCATGGTATTGACTATGATGAGACCTTTTCGCCGGTAGTTATGCTGAAGTCCATCAGGATCCTACTTGCCATAGCTGCATATTACGACTATGAGATATGGCAAATGGATGTCAAGACTGCGTTCCTTAACGGGAACTTGACCGAGGATGTGTACATGACACAACCCGAAGGTTTTGTCGATCCAAGGAACCCGAGGATGGTGTGGTCCATTTATGGACTGAAGCAAGCTTCAAGAAGCTGGAACCTTCGCTTTGATGAGACAATCAAAAGCTTTGGTTTCTCACAGAACGAAGACGAGCCATATGTTTACAAGAAGGCTAATGGGAGCACAGTTGTATTTCTAGTGCTGTATACATTCTCCTTATAGAGAATGACGTTCCTACCTTGCAAGACGTTAAGTCTTGGCTAGGAACGCAGTTTTCTATGAAGGACCTAGGAGAAGCGGCCTATATTCTAGGCATAAAGATCTATAGAGATAGATCGAGGCGTCTTCTAGGATTGTGTCAGAGTACTTACATCGATAAGGTCTTGAAACGGTTCAAGATGCAAGATTCCAAGAAAGGAACCTTACCGATGAGCAGTGGCACAGTTCTCTACAAGAGTCAGTGTCCTACGACACCTGATGAGCGAGAACGCATGGATCGGATTCCATATGCTTCGACAATTGGATCCATCATGTATGTCATGCTTTGTACTCGACCGGATGTATCCTATGCGTTGAGCATTACGAGTAGATACCAGTCAGATCCAGGTGAGTCGCACTAGATCGCCGTCAAGAACATCCTTAGGTACTTGAGAAGGACTAAGGATGTGTTCTTGGTGTACGGTGGGTCGGAAGACGAGCTCGCTGTAAAGGGTTACACCGATGCTAGTTTCCAGTCAGACCCGGATGACTACAGATCGCAGTCTGGCTATGTTTTCTGCTTGAACGGAGGTGCTGTTAGCTGGAAGAGTTCCAAACAAGCGTCTGTTGT
>NW_010968113.1:90558-95269 GCF_000463585.1 Tarenaya hassleriana | reverse complement strand
AGAAGCTGAGTATATTGCAGCGTCGGACGCGGCAAAGGAAGCTGTTTGGATCAGGAAGTTTGTTGGTGATTTGGGTGTCATTCCTAGTGCTGATAACCCCATTGCGCTGTATTGTAACAACAATGGAGCGATCGCACAAGCGAAAGAACCCAGATCCCATCAACGATCCAAACACATACTCAGACGATTTCACCTTATCAGGGAGATCATAGACAGAGGAGACGTGCACATTTGCAGAGTGTCGACAGATGACAACATTGCCGATCCGTTGACGAAGCCTTTCCCTTCGTCGAAGCATGAGGGTCATGTTAGGGATATGGGCATTAGATGTTTAGCAGTCCATGATTAGAGCAAGTGGGAGATTGTTGGTTTAATACTCTATGATGTACTGTTATGCGAGCTTTACTTAGATACATTTGATTTATTGACACTTTCTATAGTTTATGGATGAGTGTTTGATTCATTACGTATTGTGCATGCTTTAATATGTTATGAAATCCATGTATTGTTATGAACAATACTAAACTCCCTAGTCATGTATCATTGTGAGAATAATGGTATAACAAGACTAGTATGATGTGTGATTGATGATCATATAGATGATCATAGGTATTGGATACGATCACAGTCATAGGTATTCGTTGGAGAACGGAATACTGGATGACCCGCATGAGATTGTCACAGTCATAGTTCTGGACGACTATTGTGGTGCGAAAATAAGTGTTCTGGACTCGTGGATGGTTGACAATTCGGGACAGTTGACAGTTTTCTGCGTTTTAGACAAGCAGTTACATAACTATCTTGGCGATTGGGGATGTCAACCGCCATTTTGTTCAGTCAATTTTGTTGGTTTAGTGCTTTATGATGAACTGTTATATGAGCTTTCTTATGATACATTTGATGTATTGACACTTTCTCTGAGCTTATGGTTGAGTGTTTGATTCATTACGTATTGTGCATACTTGACATGTTATGAAATCCATGTATTGTTGTGAACAATACTAAACTCCCTAGTCGATATGTGATTGATGATCATATAGATGATCATAGGTATTGGATACGATCACAATCATAGATATTCGTTGGAGAACGGAATACTGGAATGACCCGCATGAGATTGTCACAAGGACGAGCATCATGACTTGAATCTCATATGGCGGTTCCATGATTGGATCCTAAGACCTGAGATATCTACGGAATCCAACATGAGGAGTTGCGTGCTTTGAATACGTCAAAGTCCTGCGTAACAGGAGGACTATAAAGGCGTGTATCAGGTACGAAACGAATCATGTGCTGGATTGTAGATAGTCAAGACGAGATTTGTACCTCTCGTAAAAGAGAGAGATATCGCTGGGCCCCTCGTGTGAGCGAGACTGTAGAAATGTGTGGCCGCACTATAGACGAACGTCGTCTATTTCAGACAGTCGAACTCAGTGAACGAGAAAGCAGTCGAATCAGATAAGGTGGCTTGTCCATGCCTTATATTCGACATATGATATCGTGATACAAAAGGATCATCAACCGGAATTATCACTGGCGTTCGTAAGATCACGAACAAACTCTATTCGAGATAGGTAGTCATAGTGTCTTGCTAGAGACCGCCTATGACTTGTATATCGGATGAGCCTACAGTGTCACACATACAGGAAATGACAAATGCGCGAGAAGAGACGACAAAATCCCGGTGGAGCGGAGGCCAGACCGACCGGTCTAGAAGGTCTAGACCGATCGGTCCAGCCAACCCAGACCGATCGGTCCAGACATGTGGACCGGTCAGTCCGGAGATAACGTGTGACAGATACACGGTCTGGAAAGTGTTCTAGACCGATCGATCCAGGCCTGGACCGATCGATCCAGACGTCGGGATTTCCTAAACTCACTCTAATTAGGGTTTTAAGTGGGATTAACTTTGGGGAACGCCTCCGAACTCTCTTGGCACGATTTTCAGATCCTATTGAGAGGTTTTGAGAGAGGAAAAACTTAGAAAAAGATCCCTGAAACCCTTGCGCAAAGAAGAAAGCGTTCTTCATTCCTAGCAGACAAGTTCCAACCGTTGGAATCCTTTCTGCCGTGTGGATACGAGTAGAGGGCAAGGTATTCTTCCTGCCTACAGTGATCGGACGAACATATCAATTGATATAGGCCCCGGATCGATTGAGGTAAGCGTTCTAACGTTTCTACAAGATCATGCATGATAGATTTTAGGGTTTCATCAAAATTTTTGTTTTACATCCGCTGCGCAAACCCTAGAACTGATCTCTTAGGAATTAGATTCGCTCTTGAGATCCCAGGAAAACCCAACATGGAGATCTCCCAGAGCACGACACTGCAGCAGAGGAGCCGGTTGAGCACATAGCCAAGCCGAGCCAACCTAGATCGAGCCGTAGGAGACGTAGAGAGACATCGAGAGCTTCTTCTTCATTGACACCAGCTATTCGGGCAGATATCCAGGGGTTGCAGGACATGATACTCCGTCAGTTCAGCGCCATGAACACCCGATTCGACCACCTGGAGCTACGGATGAACACCCAGGAGCAGCACATGAGCTCCTTGGAGGAGTTAGTGGCCTCCACGATTCCAGAGACAAAGACACCGCCACACCGCGCGACTCCACCACCGAGAGACTCCACCACCGAGAGACTCCGACCGCATGGACACTGAGGATGGAGCCCAATAGAGCTCTTGGGCAAATGTATCAGGACCATTTTCTCTTTCTTTTTCATTTTTCTGCATTATGGGACCTATGACGAGTTATTATTTTGCTATGTTGTATTACATGCTTGACTGTTATCGGATTCACCCCCCCCCAATTCTTTCATATTCCACCCCTTCGGATTTGGGTGACACCGCGGACGGTGTCTCGTTCAAGTCCGGGGGGTGAGCATCTAACATCGGTTCAAGTCCCTTCTAGGATGCATTCACTTGATTCACTTGCCTATAAAAAAAATCATCATTTTTCTCTCACTATAGATGCATTCCACACTTGCATTCCTTGCATTTGTATATATAAATATCACCTAGCCTTGCATTGCATTTGTTACATATAGGTCTAGAGCATATAGGAGTATATTGATGCGCACGCACCGAGTCTTATATTTAGTACCCGATCCGTACCACTATCTGCAAGTATACGGTAGTTGTAGTACCGGGGTCGAACACGAGGACTAAGATGTATTAATCTATTTCTAAGCTAGATTAGGTGGTCCAATAAAAATGTGGGTTGTGGTAAGTGTCGGAATACGAGAAAGCAATTAAAATTAACGGTTTGTAAACGATGATTTGAAGCGTTGTAGGTTCGGGATCTCTCAAGAATCGCATGGACGGTTAGTGATGCTACAATGTCCTAGGGTTTGTCTTCCAATTGGGGGTTTCAAGCACTTCCTCTAGAGTTTGTCTCTCCCGAGCTTAAACTCACTACCTAGAGAATCGATTCACCCATTTTCCAATGATCCAAATGATCTCTAGATGCATTAATGTACCCCATCATGAACCCTAACCAAGCTAAGCCATCTCCCAATGTGAATAACTCACTCATTTGACATTTGGTTCCAAACATCATTCCCATATCCCTATGATCAATGTGTTCTATGGTCATATCGATTAGGGTTTCATCCAAATCAATAGCATTAAGCACAAAACATCAAACCAATGGAAGAAAACTCAAAAGCATCATAGATAAGCATAGGCGTCCATACAAAAGTGGGGATCCCTCACCCACAACAAAGTCACTACTCCATATCTAGAGGTTCAAAACAGAAAACAAAAGGGGAGAACATAGAAAAGAAGAAGAAATGCTCAATATGGTCTTCAATGGTGATCTCCTCCTTCAAGATGTCTCCCTAGATCTCTAAATCTCCCTTTCCTCCTCTCCAAGGTGTTTTTCTTCCAAAGTGTCGAGTCCCCCTCCTCTCTCCTCAAGATCCCCTTTTTGTCCAAGTGACAAAACTAGGTTTTTCCTCAAAAAACGGGCTTTTCCTGTTTAGACCGGATTTGATATCGAGCGGTCGCTCACTTTTTGTTCAGGGTCGCTCATTTTTTCTTCAGTGTCGCTCGTTTTCTTCAGGGTGAGCGACCGCTCGTATTCATGAGCGACCGCTCCTTCTTCTTGTCGACTCGAGGCGACCGCCTGGTATACCGAGCGGGCCGCTCGTTTTCTCTGTAATCGCGCAGAGCGACCGCCTGATTAAGTGAGCGACCACCCACTTTCTCGTCTATCACAACGAGCGACCGCCTGTTAAAACAGGAGGTCCGCCCGTTTTCTCTGATTCCTCCAATCTTTCTTGATTCCGCTCCTTTTACGTGCCTCATGCGTAAATGTCCTCGTTCGATCATCCTGCAAGGAAAATGGAGGAAAGAATCCTACCGGTGACCGTCTAACGTCCTATTATGTCTATGATATGAGAAAAACCGAAGTGTGTGACGTTAGAAAACCAATGAAAAACCCGTGTGATCAAATCCCCCCAGACTTGAGGTTTGCTTGTCCTCGAGTAAGTGTGCAGCTATAAAACTATCCAGGGGTGATAAGATATAGTCGAGAACAAATGGAGGTTTTGAGTGGATTGGTTGTACGGGTTAGAGTCGCTGCGAATGAAATCGGGTTTGGTATACTCTATCTTCTCCAACATTCAAGCGAAAGCTCATCAATGGGATTTCCATTGTTTTCCGCGATCTAAAATGGAGTATATCCTACTTGCCGAGCATGTCTCCTAAA
>NW_010968113.1:89143-90479 GCF_000463585.1 Tarenaya hassleriana | reverse complement strand
TTTTTCTTTGCCCTATCTCTTTCCTTTTTATTCTTGTTTTTGTATTCTTTTTCTTTTTCTTTCTTTCCCTTTCTCTCTCTTTTTTTTCCCTTTCTCATGCAATCCCGGGCTTCTAGGACGTTGAAATTTGACAAGCGTCACTCTCTTTTTTTTTCTTTTTTTTTTCTGTGTTCTTGTCCCACAACTTAGACCCGAGCCTTCGTTTCTGATGCACTCATGTCCCCGAATGATTTTCATTAACGAGATGATGACAGAGGAGTGTCGGGTTGCATCGTATTCTCTAGGGCTTGTTGCTTCCTATGAGCTTCCTAACTTAGAGGTCAAATGGTGGTTTTTAGGGAGACGTTTCGTGCTTGGTTCATACCTCTACTCCATCTAGACTTTAGGAGACAAAATCATCCCACGTGACATTCGTTCGCTCTAGGATTGGATCAGGTATTTCTACCTCACTCGACAATCCATTCAACTCTTTAGATAAATCTAAACCTAGCTCCTAAAACCTTTCCAAGTCAATCCTTACTCTATATCCCCCACATCGTTATCCGGCCAAATCTTTGAGAGAAAAAACATTATGCAAGTGTATGCATCCATTTCTAGACCTATATGCACATATGCAACCTATTAGTGACAGGCCATGCAAGTATGTACAAGATGCAGATGCAGGATTTTTTTTTAAGAATATGGAATGCATGATTTCTAAGTGTAAATGATGCATAATGTGTAGAGTCCATGGGTACGATGTACGTTAGTGTCACTCCTCCCCCCGGACTTGAATCAAACACCGTCCACGGTGTTGACTCTCGGCTAGTGGAGAGATTCCAAAGAAGAAATAATGAATGGGTGGAATGAAAGGGATGGGTGTGTTACCTTTTTCGATGGAGTGGAGTCGCACTCCAATTTCTCTTTTGCGGGTGTCGTAAGCCCATGAAACCTATACAATGTGAGGAAGCTACAATGCTATGCCATGTTAGCCGAAATGAATGCAAAAGGGTGAGGGTTAAGAGAGGGGACCGAGCGGGCCTTTAGCAGGACCCGTGGGATGAGGACTCTTGTCCGGAGTCCGTGCCGAGGTCTGATGAGACTTCAAAACGAATTCCTTATTGGGTCAAAGGAGGTAGCACAAAATAGACCATGTCGAATGATCGATACCTACTCTCGATGTCCACGAACCTCCATAGTATGTCCCCGTTTTGTTCTTTGACAAAATTGTTCCCCAAAAGGTGCATGTAGTTGATCTTGTCTCCGTGGATGAAATCATGCACATATGCTCTAAGATCGATGCCCAACCGCTCTGCAATCATGGTTACGATTCCTCCAAAACAAATTGACTCGGTGG
>NW_010968113.1:80597-89091 GCF_000463585.1 Tarenaya hassleriana | reverse complement strand
ACCTCTAAACGGTTGTTCATCATGAAGTGGAGAGGTCCCATGAGCATGTTTAGTTCTGTGATGGAGACGGTTTGCGTGTCCTCCGTGCAAATAAGGTGGATGCCATGAATTGCTGAAGGTAGCGGACTGCAGGATGTCGTATCATGAAGGCCTCGAGTTGCCAAGGGGTGAAGGTTGCGGCCGCTATTTGTGTCCAAAAGTTTCTAGCCTTGGCGATTGTTATCTTCGGGATTGTTGTCGTGCTGCCCGCTTGAACACCCAAAATTTGAGTGAGTTGCTCCATCTTGAGATAGTATTGGTGCCCTTCTAAACGGAATCCAATGTAGCTACTGTGAGGATCGGCATTCCAATGGTGATCTCCTCCTTCAAGATGTCTCCCTAGATCTCTAAATCTCCCTTTCCTCCTCTCCAAGGTGTTTTTCTTCCAAAGTGTCGAGTCCCCCTCCTTTCACTTTCGCTCTCTTGGGATGAAACATTGGAAAGTGCACGCGAATTCCGTCGTCAAAATGGTATGTGCGGGGGTTGGCGCGGAATAGACGTTCCCATCCGGCGAGTTGGAATATACCCTCGATCCTCTCATAGAGTTGCTTTGGTCGAATGCTATGGTATACGAATTTTAGAAGGATTGTCTCCTCGTTGGATTGGGGTTGAAACGGGATTGGATCCGCATGTTCTTTTTCGACCCAAACACGGATTGCATCCACAAGACTTGAAAAGTGGGCATTTTGTGGCTTGAAGTCTTGTAACTCCGGTATTGTGTCTGAAATGTATTTTCGTGCCCTCCTCCAACGGTTGGTGGAATCCATCTGGAAAAATTTGTCAGAGAAAACGGGCGGGCTGCCTGAAATGGCGAGCGACCGCTCGTTGTTGTGAGTCGAAAAGACTGATTCCAGGCGGCCGCTCGAAAAATGGGTTTCGGGAGGAGCAGGCAGTCCGCCTGAAATGGCAAGCGACCGCTCGTTTCTCATCTTTGGCAAGTGGGCGACCGCTCGAAAAACTGAGCGGTCCGCCCATTTTCTCTGTAAGAAAATTTTTCCGACCCAAGTTCGAGGAAACGTTGCATAAAAATGACTTCCAACAAGATTTACAACCTTTAAGAACGTCAAAACATCATATAATAACGCCCAAAGATCCAAAAGAGGGAACATGAGTTAAGAGTTATAAACGCATCTAAACATCGTTCCGCGGGAAATGTAAATCGTTCTATCCTAGTGATGATCGAGTCAAGGAGCTGTCCTCTTGCTCCCCTTGCTGGCCCCGGATGCGGAAGAGCCCTCAGTCTCACTCCCCTGAGCTGATCCTCCAGCGTCAGAATCTTCGCCATCTATGATCCGCTCTACGGTCCGTATAATCTCGCGCTGGGTACTCTCCATGGATGCGGTGAGTGTGGCTTCGAGGGTGCCCATCTGGTCCTCCATAGACTCCTCGAGAGAGGTGAGTCGGGTGCCAAGCGCCTCAACCGCAGAGAGCCGAGTATCAAAGCTCTCTAGCTTCTGCAGTATAAGATCTAATCGAGGATCGATAGTGGAGCTCAATTGACCCTCGGTTCCCGACGCTGAGGGATCAATCGTTCTCCCCCTTCCAACTCTTATCCGGGCTGGCGCAATGTCAAGGAAGTCCAGTCGAAGGGTGTTGGGCGTGAACGTCTCGATTTGCTCGCATGGGAGCGTGATGCATCGTGTTAGCTCATCGCTCCCCTTGAAGACCCAATCCCATCCTTTCCTCTGAATATGTCCTCGAAGCCTGAGGGCATCCATATCGAGGAGAATGCGAACGTCGACCATGTCGGCTTGGTAGAATGAGATCCCCGTGTCCACTCGTTGGGCTATCTTCGTGATCATCCCGCCCACGCAAATGCATGTCTCATTGGCTTTGGCGGTTTCCAATGTGTGGAGGTGCATGACTATCCGCGAAGCTAAGTCCATGTCCGTCCATGGAGCCCGGACACACGAGTCAAGAGATGGTCCGTTGTGGAATTCCCGCAATGCCTCATAGAGATAACCCAGCTCGATTTTGTGGATCTTGTCGGGTTTGTCTCGTGCGAATATGAAGTTGGACATGATGGAATGAGCATAGCGAATAGCCGGGTGTTGAATCCGTGAGATCTTCCCCGCCGAGCTCGAGTAGTGATGGACGGCTATCTTCTTCCAGAAGTCTTGGAGGGCATATGCTGAGATGCTTGGAATGAGGGAGTGCTTCCCTTTCGGGACTTCCAAGATGTCGGCAAACTGTGCCATACTCAGCCTAACCCATTTCTTGTTCAGCCGAAACTCCATATACGCTCTATCGATTGAGCCGTCGGCTGGGAAGTAGCATGAATATGTGGCTAAGAACTCGCGGGTTACGCTCTTGAATGAGGATTCGACGCTTCTGCTCAATGCTCCACAGCTGAGCTTCTCGAAGATGTATTTGATGTTTGCTTGAATTCCCAATCGTCGAACCGTGTGCTCACACATAAATTTACTCGGGCGTTGCTTGAGCTTTGACAGATGTTTTGCTCGCGCGTATGCTTCATCGTGTCTGTCAATTTTAACCAGCTTGGTGGTCCTTCGTTGAGGAGGTTTTGCTTCGTCTCCAATATTGCTGTTATTGTTCCCGGTCTCATCTCTCTCCTTGGAGAGAATTCGGCCTCTCGTGATGATGAGGCGACGTCACTTGTTCGAGCTCTTTTTGGTGCCATCTGCAAAGGTATAGTCGATATGGATCGGGGCATTGGGGTTAGGGTGAAGAAAATCGAACGATTTTTCGCGAAACAGAGAAAACGAGCGGCCCGCCTGAGTAAACAGGCGGTCGCTCGTTTTACGGGCGATCGCTAGATCGACCGCTGGATAAACAAGCGGTCGCTCGAACAAAATGAGCGACCGCTCACTGGTTCGGATAATCGATTCCTCGGCCGGAAATCGGGATTTTCCGGCCGTAATTGACCAAAATCAACCCTAGTATCTATACCCATCAAGACTTTCGACCTATCCCTATCCAAAACATCCCAATGACACGGTTTAGAGAGAGAGGTTACCGATTCGAGCGGAGGAAGACGAGAGCGAGGGAAGTCGAACGAGGGGAGGTGTCGGGGCATCGGAGAATCGGTGCGGCGGTGCAGCACGACGTCGGACGGAGGCGGAAACGGGTAGAGGAGTGTGTATAGGGTTTCGCCGGCGAGAGAGGGAGAGAGGAGAGTGTGGTGACGGAAGTGGCGCTCCCTCTCGAAACCGAGTTAAAAACTCGGGTTTTACGAGCAGGCGGTCGCTCAATCTCTCAAGCGACCGCTTGAAATCCGTTTGTTTTTCTTTTTTTTTCGAAATAAAACAGGCGGTCGCTCGAAAAAAAGCGACCGCTCGATGCGAACACCAAAACGAGCGGTCACTCAAAAAAATGAGCGGCTCGCCCGTTTTTTCTGTAATCCGGCATCCGATGAAGATTCCCGTTTCTTGCTCCCCCGACGAAAAGACGGTTTGATGAGAGTGATTGGAGAATTTGGAGCCTTTCTAACGTAAACAAAAGAGAAAAAATGACGAGATTCGAAGAATTTACATCTCGGGGTTAACCGGGTTGCTAGTTAAGGTCGTAGCTAGACCGAGATGACGTTCAATCAATCAAAGAAAGGAAGAGTACAGAGGTACCTCCTCCCGGCTTGGTATTCCCTGGATTATACAGTTTGATCCTTTGGGTGTTGACCATGAATGAATCGCCTTTCCCGTTGTCGAGTTTCACCGCTCCATGCGAGATGACGCTCTTTATGATGAAGGGTCCCGACCATCTTGATTTCAACTTACTTGGAAAAAGCTTTAGTCGAGAGTTAAATAAAAGCACGAGGTCACCTTGTTGGAAGTTTCGGTTGAGGATATGGCGATGATGCCACTTCTTGGCCCGCTCCTTATAGATTCGTGCGTTCTCGTATGCGTCCAAGCGAATTTCCTCCAAGTGGTAGAGCTCTAACACTCGTTTCTCCGCTGCGATTTTCCAATCATAGTTCAACGCCTTAATCGCCCAGTATGCCTTGTGCTCCAACTCGACCGGAAGATGGCAGGCCTTCCCATACACGAGTTGAAATGGAGTCATCCCGATCGGTGTCTTAAATGCTGTCCAATATGCCCAAACTGCATCTTCAAACTTCAAAGCCCAGTCTTTCCTTGACTTGGCCACTGTTTTCTCCAAAATTTGTTTGATCTCCCGGTTGGAGACTTCCACTTGACCGCTCGTTTGGGGATGGTAGGGAGTGGTTACTCTATGGTGAACACCATATTTAGTCAATATGCCATGAATCACTCTGTTAACGAAGTGTGCCCCTCCATCACTTATCACCACTCTTGGGACTCCAAACCGAAGAAATATGACTCTTTTGAACATCCGTGACACCGTGCTTGAATCATTCTTCGGACTAGCAAGTACTTCCACCCATTTCGTCACATAGTCAACTGCCACAAGGATGTATAGGTTACCGCAAGATGATGGAAATGGTCTCATAAAATCTATTCCCCATACGTCAAATGGTTCCACCTCCAATATAAAGTTCTGCGGTGCCTCATTTCTCCGCGAGATATTACCCGTTCTTTGACAAGCATCGCATGAACTTACAAAAGTGTGCACATCCTTGAACAATGTTGGCCAATAGAAACCTGATTGTAGGATCTTTGCAGCTGTCTTGGCCGAGGCAAAATGCCCTGCGTAATCCGATGTGTGGCAATGATGTATCACTTGCTTCACTTCCTCCTCCGGAATGCATCTTCGAAATAATTCGTCCTTACCTCTCTTAAACAAGAAAGGTTCATCCCAAAAGTAGTCTCTAATATCGTGGAAGAACTTTTTCTTCCCGTTGTAGCTTAGCTCCGGGGGTACCAAGGAGTCACGTTCTTGATCTCCAAGGATAAGATGTGTTCTTCCCTTAGTGAATCATCTATTGGTATAGCTTCGGGTATCTCCAATCTCGATAGATGATCTGCCACTATATTCTTCGTTCCTTTCCTATCGCGGATCTCTAGATCAAACTCTTGTAGAAGTAACATCCATCGGATCAACCTTGGTTTAGCATCCTTCTTCGTGAGCAAGTACCTCAAGACGGCGTGATCCGTGTATACGATCACCTTAGAACCCACCAAGTATGATCTGAATTTCTCGAAGACAAATACTATAGCAAGGAGCTCTTTCTCCGTGGTGGAGTAATTCATTTGGGCATCATTGAGCGTCTGACTTGCATAGTATATGGCATAACGCTTTGCATCCTTCTCTTGTCCCAATACGGCTCCGACCGCAAAATCACTAGCATCACACATCAATTCAAAAGGGATGCTCCAATCCGGGGGTTGAATGATCAGAGGTGATACTAATGCCTTCTTTAATATTCCAAATGCCTTGTGGCACTCCTCATTAAACTCAAATGGGATGTCCTTGCCCAAAAGCGCGGTCAAGGGTCTCGCTATCTTCGAAAAATCTTTGATGAATCTCCTGTAAAATCCGGCGTGACCCAAGAAGCTTCAGATCCCTTTAATGTTGGTCGGTGGCGGTAGCTTCTCAATCACTTTCACTTTCGCTCTATCCACTTTTATCCCCTTGTCCGAAATTCGATGACCAAGTACAATGCTCTCTCGCACCATGAAGTGGCATTTCTCCCAATTCAAAACCAAATTTGCCTTGAGACACTTGTCTAACACTCGATGGAGATTGGTTAAACACGCATCAAAGGAGGGTCCATGGACAGAAAAATCGTCCCTGAATACCTCCATAATATCTTCAATGACATCGGAAAAAATAGCCATCATGCATCTTTGAAAAGTTGCAGGTGCATTGCATAAACCAAATGGCATGCGTCTATATGCTAAAGTGTCGTAAGGGCATGTGAATGTCGTTTTCTCTTGGTCACTCGGATGGATAGGAATTTGGAAGAAACCAGAGTAACCATCGAGAAAACAAAAGTAAGAGTGCAATGCAAGTCTCTCTAACATTTGATCAATGAATGGAAGGGGGAAGTGTCTTTACGGGTGTTTGTGTTAAGTTTTCGATAATCAATGTACATTCTCCCTCCCGTAACGGTTCTAGTTGGTATGAGTTCATTGTTTTCATTTGGAACGACCGTGATTCCTCCCTTCTTAGGTACGACTTGTACCGGGCTAACCCAAGAGCTATCCGAAATCGGGTAAATAGTACCGCATCTAACAATTTCAAAACCTCTTTCTTGACTACTTCTTTCATGTTCGGGTTTAGCCTACGTTGATGTTCGATTGACGATTTGGTATCATCCTCTAAGTGTATGCGATGCATGCAAAGAGAGGGGCTAAGACCCTTGATGTCTCCTAGAGTGTACCCTAGGACTTCCCTGTATTGCCTAAGCAACTTGGTGAGTTTTTCTACTTGATCCTCATCTAATGCATCATTAACGATAACGGGATAAGTAGAATTTTCGCCGAGGAAAACGTACCTTAAGCCTTGAGGTAGGGGTTTCAATTCCACTTGTGGGGCATGTTTGGGATCCCAATCAATGCGTGTATCTCCTCTCGGGACTACGCGTCAAGTATGGCTTGAGTGGTCGCGAGGAGGGCTTCGAACTGCGATTCTTCCGTCTCAGGTACAAATGGGCGGGTCGCCTGATATTGCGAGCGGTCGCTCGCTTTCTCCCAAAATGAGTCGATTTTGCTCAGAGAATTCGAGCGGTCCGCCTGATATATCGAGCGATCGCTCGATTGCCCAAGGAATGAGTCGATTTTGCTCAGAGATTTCGAGCGGGCCACCTGAAATGTCGGGCGGTCGCTCGTTGCAGCCGGAATTGGATAGAAATTGCTCAGAGATTTCGAGGGCCGCCTAAAACGTCGGGCGGTCGCTGGTTTGCCTCTGCATCACTCCGAAACTAGGTGATTTCGGGCGGATCGCCCGGAAATCTAGGCGGGTCGCCCGAAATAGTTCAGAAGTCTCTTTTTCGGTTTCTTGATCGTCCAGTGCCCGACTTATCTCCTCGATCTCTTCCCAATTGCTATATAGACTTGCTTCTGTGGCCATTAATGACACTTCTAGCTGGTCCACTTCACGGAATTCTCCAATCACTTCTTCCGCCATCGCTTCAAGTATATCTGCACAACATACTGTATCATTTGTCGAGGGTTGCTTCAAATTCTGGTCGAGTGTAAATTCGACTGTCTCGTCTCCGATTTTCATCGTCAATCTACCAGCTCGAACGTGCACTACGACATCCGTTGTACTAAAAAATGGTCGGCCTAGTATGATCGGTACCTTAGAATCTTCATCCATGTCTAAAACTACAAAATCCACCGGCACATAGAATTCGCCAATCTTGAGGGGTACGTCCTCTAGAATGCCTGCTGGATATTTGATGGATCGGTCCGCTAGTTGCAAGGCCATTCTCGTGGGCTTCAAGTCGCCTATGTTCAACTTCTTGTAAATGGATAGCGGCATTAAACTCACGCTAGCTCCAAGATCACATAGCGCTCTATCAATCTCGATGTTTCCCAACTTGCATGGTATAGAGAAACTCCCCGGATCAGACATCTTCGGGGGCAGTTCATGCTTGGTGATGGCTGCACTAATCTCGGTGTTCAATGCTATGGTCTCTTTCTCAACCACTCGCTTCTTTGTCAAAATATCCTTGAGGAACTTTTCATAAGAAGGTATTTGAAGGATTACCTCATGGAAAGGCATTGTAATCTCTATCTTCTTCAGTATTTCCGCAAACCTCCCGAATTGGCTGTCCTCATTAAATTTCTTTAGACGAGAAGGGAAAGGTATCGGGGGTACCTTAGGTGGAGGCGGGATGTAGACTGGTTCTTTCTCCTGTTCTTATACCTTAGGGATGTCTTCCTCTACCGCCTTTCCTTTTTCCTCTCTTGTAAGCTTCGGAGGCGCTACTTTCTCAACCATTGGAGGTATAACCTCCGGAAGTTGTTTTCCACTTCTTAGCTCGACTGCATTGATGTGCTCACGGGGATTTACCTCGTTCTTACCGGGAAGCATTCCTTGCTGTCTTGATGAGGAGGAAGATGCAAGTTGGGCCACTTGATTGTCCAAGATCTTCAAGTGAGCTTGTACTCCCTCCAATTGCTTCTTGAATGCAACTTGCTCATTTTCAATGCCCTCAATGGATACTCCTTGTGATTTTTGACCTTGGAGGATTTGAAATAGCATATCCTTGATGTCCGGGTCTTGATCCTTGGGTTGCACTTGTTGTGGTCTATAGTTGGAATTCCCTTGATAACCTTGGCTCCCTTGACCTTGTTGTTGATACTTCGGTTGAAAACCCAGAGGTCCTTGGTTGTTCCGTTGGAAAACGGGTTGAGGATTTAGCGCATTCGACGTGTTCTTGTAGGAGAAGTTGGGATGATTTCTCAATCTCGGGTTGTATAGGTTGGATGGATGAGTGTATTGGTTTGGGCCGACATAGTTGGCTTCTTCCGCTTCTTGATCAACCATGTACATACCCGGTTGAAATTGCGCTAAATTGTGATCCTCCACCGAAGCTACTTGTTTGGCATTGGCGAGTTGGACCTTTATT
>NW_010968113.1:79452-80352 GCF_000463585.1 Tarenaya hassleriana | reverse complement strand
GAAAGGGATGTCATATATGTCACCCCCACATGCTGCATCAATCCAAGACCGAGTATCATCCTTCAACCCATGGATAAAGATGGACAGAAGGTAGTCTCTTTCCATTCCATGATGAGGGCACATTCTTTGATATTCCTTGAAGCGTTCTCATGCATCATGGAGATTCTCCCCTTCCTCTTGCACAAAAGCATTAATCCGATTCCTCGCATGTTGAGTCTTGGTAGCGGAGTAGTATTGCATAAGGAATTGTTCTTCCATCTCACCCCATGTCGAGATAGAGTTTGGCTCAAGAGTGTAGAGCCAATCTCTAGCTCTCTCCGTAAGTGAGTAGGGGAAAGTCTCAAGGAACACGTCTTCAAGAGTAATCCCCGGTCTCTTCTTGATTGCCTTACAGTTCATCTTGAAGTTCGTAAGGTGAGCATTCGGGTCCTCGTTTGGTCTCCCACGGAAACTCATGTTGTTGAGCATTTGGATGCATTGCGGTAGGAGTTCAAGTTCTTCTAGTGGTCCCCGATTGATGCATGATAGTAACTGAGTGTACTTCGGTTGTGTGTACGTTCGAAGCGTTCTAGGGGCTGCTTGGGCTGGACCTCTTTGGGCATTGGCCCCTCTCAACAGCTCTTCGGCCATCTCGGGTTGTTCTCTTCGTGCATTGTTTTCTCTCAGCATTTCTTCGGCCATTCCCCATTGTCTTTGCTGTCTCCGAGCGAAGCGTAGAGTCCTTTCTATTTCAGGGTCGAAGATGAGTTGATCTCTACCGGTTGTGCTCCTCGTCATGCACCGGAAGAGCTGCACACCAAAGAGACAAAATGAACCGAAAGTGTTGTGAAACAGTTATGTCGCAAAGTGATCCAAGCAAGAATCCAAGCAATGGTGATCTAGCAAAAATCTAGACTAACT
>NW_010968113.1:58348-79345 GCF_000463585.1 Tarenaya hassleriana | reverse complement strand
GGGTCGAACGCGAGGACTAGGATGTATTAGTCTATCTCTAAGCTAGATTAGGTGGTCCAATAAAAATGTGGGTTGTGGTAAGTGTCGGAATACGAGAAAGCAATTAAAATTAACGGTTTTAAACGATGGTTTGAAGCGTTGTAGGTTCGGGATCCCTCAAGAATCGCATGGACGGTTAGTGATGTTACAATGCCTATGGGTTTATCTTCCAATTGGGGGTTTCAAGCATTTCCTCTAGAGTTTGTCTCTCCCGAACTTAAATTCACTACCTAGAGAATCGATTCACCCATTTCCCAATGATCCAAATGATCTCTAGATGCATTAATATACCCCATCATGAACCCTAAGCAAGCTAAGCCATCTCCCAATGTGAATAACTCACTCATTTGACATTTGGTTCCAAACATCATTCCCATATCCCTATGATCAATGTGTTCTATGGTCATATCGATTAGGGTTTCATCCAAATCAATAGGATTAAGCACAAAACATCAAACCAATGGAAGAAAACTCAAAAGCATCATAGATAAACATTGGTGTCCATACAAAAATGGGGATCCCTCACCCACAACAAAGTCACTACTCCATATCTAGAGGTTCAAAACAGAAAACAAAAGGGGAGAACATAGAAAAGGAAAAGAAATGCTCAATATGGTCTTCAATGGTGATCTCCTGCTTCAAGATGTCTCCCTAGGTCTCCAAATCTTCCTTTTCTCCTCTCCAAGGTGTTTTTCTTCCAAAGTGTCGAGTCCCCCCTCCTCTCTCCTCAAGATCCCCTTTTTGTCCAAGTGTCAAAACTAGGTTTTTCCTCAAAAATCGGACTTTTCCTTTTTGGGCCGGATTTGATATCGAGCGGTCGCTCACTTTTTGTTCAGGGTCACTCATTTTTTCTTCAGTGTCGCTCGTTTTCTTCAGGGTGAGCGACCGCTCGTATTCACGAGCGACCGCTCGTTCTTCTTGTCGACTCGAGGCGACCGCCTAGTATACTGAGCGGGCTGCTCGTTTTCTCTGTAATCGCACAAAGCGACCGCCTGATTAAGTGAGCGACCGCCCACTTGCTCGCATATCACAACGAGCGACCGCCTGTTAAAACAGGCGGTCCGCCCGTTTTCTCTGAGTCCTCCGGTCTTTCTTGATTCCGCTCCTTTTCCGTGCCTCGTGCGTAAATGTCCTCGTTCGATCATCCTGCAAGGAAAATGGAGGAAAGAATCCTATCCATGACCGTCTAACGTTCTATTATACCTAAGATATGAGAAAAACCGAAGTGTGTGATGTTAGATACCAATGAAAAACCCGTGCGATCACATATGCATTTCATAAACCGTTTTGAGTTGAGATTGGTCGATGATGACATGATGGTGATAGCTGCTTAGAAATTGCTTAGCGATTTGGACTTAGACCTCTAGGTGTTCGAGTAGATTGTCGATGATAGGTGAATAGCGAACCCTCTCTTTGATGCTTGCGATTCCTGGTTGTGGGGTATATTGTTGTCTTTAGGCATACCAAGAGTAGGACCGACCGAATCCAGGTTAGATATCTCCCTAAAAACCATTCCCGAAGCTTCTCCCATAAGATAGATAGTCTCTTGGAAAGAAGGTTATAGGAATAAGCGAAGAAAGTATATACATCCCAACACTTCGCTGTCACTATATCGTTAATGAAAATCATTCGATGACATGAGTGCGTCGAAATTCGAAGGTTCGGTCTAAGTTATGGGACAAGTGTTGTCATGATCATTAGAGAAAAGCAAAAGCGGAGACACTTGTCAACTTCAACATCCTAGAAACTCGGGATATTACTTCTCTTAGCACTTTCTTGAAAAGGAAGAAAAAAAAAGAGAATATATACATGTGAACAAAATAAATGAAGATGCAACACATCTTAGAGGAGAAAAACGGTAAATAGGTTTAGGAGAGTGCTTGGAAGTTAGAACTACTTTTATGGTAGACTAAGGACGGCATAGAAACCTCATACTTAAGAAAGTTTAGCTGACAAGAGAGAATAGCTAGAGTAGCCTGGATTCGATTCTACTCCCATAAGTTGAGCAGTGACATGCAACTAGATCTTGAAACTCATCAAAGACCGATCTCTAACTCACCTTCCTTCTCAGACTTTGTGTTTCATTGATATTTGCTCGAGGACGAGCAAAAATTTAAGTTTGGGGGGATTTGATGGCTCAGATTTTATCTGGATTTCATACCGAGTATGCCTTTGGTTTCTAAACGGTTTGCACATACACTAGGCATATTAGAGCCATCTTTAGGTCTCTGGGACTAGGTTTTGACCATTGCAGGAACTCGAGGGTTTTCGGGACAAAACGGAGAAGACAGAAGCATAATTCTCCAGATTTAGGTCTGAAACGGACGGACCCATACAGCAGAACGGACGGACTGGGTGCACAAACCCGACAGACCACAAGACAGCCCCTCCGAACTGACCCAGGACGCTAGACCCGATGAACTGGAATACAAGGCAGAACAGATGGTCTGCACATGCGGAACGGATGGACTAATCACGCCAAACCCGATGGATTGAACAACCCAGAACGGACGGACCACTGTCGACCAGAACGGACGGACCGCCGCACAGACTCCGCCAAAAGCTACGCCATTTCGCGTTTTTCTTCGGGTTTTTTAGGGGAAAAGAGTGAGAGAACCCTAAGTTCGAAAGGGGGCCGAAAATAGAGACTTTGTGAGAGAAAAGGAGAGCTCTTGGAGGAGAAAGAAGAAGGATGAGACTCCATTGAAGATTGAAGATTTCTTTAGCATCTCTCTACTCTCTCTATGATTTCTGCACTTTACCCTTGTTTTTCTTTGTCATTGAACATGGGTTGTCAGTAGTTTTCTTGTTGTGGGATGAGGGATTAGCCCTCATGTAAGGATGCTTGTATTCACCCTTGGACCCAAGATTATGCTTAGTTTAAGCTTTCAAACTCTTGCATTGAATGAAATTTTGTTCTTCATGATTATCTCTCATCTCTCTTGAATGAATGATTACGGAGACCTAAGATTGGTTGAATTAGGTGATGCAATCGCTTGGGTTTTGATTGCTAGAGGTTGATGAATGGTGTTTAGTGTTATCCATTGGATGAGAATCTTGTGGGTAGATTTTAGGATTGTGAATTTCATGGAGACATGGGTTCTTGATTCTTTGATGGATTCACTCAATTGGGTTGAAATTGAATCCGAAGAAATTCGGTTCGAGTTAATCCAGGATTATGACAAGGGCGTTTAATGCATTCGGAGTTTCACTCTAGACCCCGAAAATGGATAGATGGCTCTCTTGGATAGCAGGTATTCGACTCGAAAGAGTCGAACCCAACCTTAGCCTTTGAATCCCTCATCTTAGAACGAGCATGATCTAGGTCCATCACCCTTTATGGCATCCTTGCATGATCGGTGAAGTCCGATTCCCATAACCCTTCCAATCGATTATCTTCCCTTGAATATTGCTTGTTTTGATTTTATTTTTCCATTTTAATTTTTTCCAACTCTAAAAAAACCACAAAAACAATCATCAAACTTTATTTTTACAATTCTCCTAGTTTTAGTCGATTCCTAACTTAACCACTTAAGTCCTTGTGTTCGACCCCGATACTACGACATCCGTATACTTGCGGATTGGTTGTGTTTCGGGTTACAAATTTAAGACTCGTCACGCAAGTGACCAAACTGACTAAACCCAATGGACCAATAATAAAACCGCCGGACCAAGGGAAAAAGAGGATGGATCAAATGAAGGCTTTGGTCCGGGACTAACCAAGTTTTGGTCTGCCGGACAAAGCCTAATGAGTCATCGCGGTGAAATTGTTTCACCGTGTTCTTCGCTACCTCCTGCTTCTTCTCTCACCGAGCCTTTATCCCCTGCTACCACTTCCTGCTTGTTCAAACTTCTCTTTCACACTTATTTTCCATCTTCTTTTAGGTTATGAGATCTCACTACCCTCTTTTTCACTCTCACTCTCTCTCTCTCTCTCTCTCAAGAACTCTTGAAATTTCACAGAAGAATTCACGTCGTCTAAAGCTCGATTTGTGATGAATCCGAGCAAATTGAAACGAAAAAAGCACAACAAAGCATCTCAAAGGTCAAAGAACTCCAGGGAAGCCATTGGTGAGTGAATTAGGTTTAAGTCGAAAGTTTTAATTTCATTGATTTCAAAGTTTTATGAGTTTCTCGTGGATGATTGATGTTTGATTCTTGTTCCTTGATTGATGATGATCGTTTTGAACTATTACCTATTGATTTTTTGATGTTTTGAGTGGTTTAAGAACATTTTGAAATTTGGTCTAAGGCAAACTAGAAGTTGGTCTGTTGGACCGAGAGTTTCAGATAGAACAAAATGACTCGATGTTGAAGATGAAGTTGGTCCGCCGGATCAAGATTTTGGTCCAGGCGGACCGAATAAAAAAATATTTTCAAATTTGTTTTTAAAATAAATTGTTTGTCCGCTAGACCAAGTTTTGGCCTGGCCCGGACCAATTGGACTAACAAAAAAATTGGTCAGGTGGACGAAAAAGGAAGAAAAGAAGATTGGTCCACTCGACCAGATTCTGGTCCGGGATGGATCAACCCATCCAAATGTCCGGAACGGTGCGGAGTTTAGTCCGGATCCGACTAGACTAATCCCTGACCGAGTCCAATTGACCTAAACTAAAATAAAGGAATGTCCAACCCGCCATGTCCTCAAATTTCACGGTAAGCCCTAAAACACGGGATGAAAAGAGTTGGTAATCCGGATGGACCGAAACCCGATTTAATTGTTTCAAAGGTTAAAGCATATTAAAAAGGGAAAGACTTAAAAGACACCCCGTTTGTATACTTATGAGAATAACCGTATAATGAATGTATCAATAAATGCATCTGATAATGATCCATGCCCAAGACTTATAGAAATAATATTTTAATTTTTTATTTTAGATTTTAAATTTAAAAATTACCAAATAGTTTTTAACATTTAAAATAAAAATTATATTTATTAATACTAGTAATAACAATAAAAAAATATTCAATAGTGAGAATCTCATAATATTGCTATAATTTCATCTCAAATTTTCTCTATATACCTAATCGAAGTGTTCTTCTGGTAAAGAGTGTGATTGCATGTGTTTGATGGTATTGAATCGGGATAGATGTATGACATTAGACAATACATTGAACGGGTTCGGATATTGTCTAGCGTGTGATTATAGATGGGTGTATGTTATTGATTGATATTCCGCTTAGTGCCATGAATGGACGTTCAGACTTATGACAGTCGATCCGGATCGAATGTCATACGGGTGGGATATGATTGTGCTTGTGGTGATGAAAGATAGTGCTAACGTCCCGAGGGATAGTGAAAGCAGCCAGATATCTCGTAGTCTATACCGGTTAATGATGTAGTCAGGGATGTGACACAGTTTGTCGATAATCGCGCCAACATTCCATTGGCCATGAAACGATATCGGGAGTTGTTGGTATCCCCCGATGGTAGGCAAATGAAACCCGTGACCGAGTTGTTGCGTGTGTCCCCCGATATTGAGGTGTTATGGACTACTCTAAAAGGCTGAGCTCGAGCCTGATGAGTAACTCTGTGGCGGATGGTCAGCGAGGGGGAGTTAGCATAGAGGTGCTATGCCCGACAGTCGACGACGTCGGGAGGCGATGTTAGGTCCTGATATCGAGAGGGTTAATTGGTATAAAAAAGGTGGAATTGCATGATGTGAATGAGTTGTGTTTTTATGAGAAAAGGATGATGATTTTAATTATCATTCAGATGATAACCGAGGAGGTGAGAGGTTGTGCTATGGACATGGAGAGTCCTGACATATGGGTGCGATGCACACGTAGAGACGAATTGATTGATGATGAAAGACCGAAAGGGTCGAGTTGTAACTTATACCTATCCTATAGTGATTGTATGGAGAACAAGCATGACATGAAGAATTCTCGCGTCTAAAGCGCTTGGATGAACCCTGGTTTGAGGTACATGGAGATGACTTGACGGCTGTTGGATGAACACTTATTCTTCAGACTAAGTATATTGTTTTTATGGAAGAATGATTGATTGTATATGTGTTGTCGTCTGTGTACGTATGTATAAGTATGATTGCCTGTTGTTTGGCCGAATTCAATGAGTGAGGTATTCGGGTTACATCCGAATCACTCACTAAGTATAAAACTTAGGAGTTGTTATGCAACATTTCAGATTAGGAGAATCGTGAGGAGTTCGGGACGAAAAAGTAGCCAACTGCTCGATTCAAATGGATGTCTCTCAAAGAGGATCACGATGAAGATGAAGACAAAGGATCTTGGATGGAGTCATGAAGATTCTAAGTTAGGAAAATTCATGTTTTATCTTATTGGTAGTGTAGTTTTACGAATTTTATACTTTTCGTCATTGTATACACTATCTTTTGTATTTGTTTTTTATACAGATTAATATAAATAAAAAGTTTTAAATCCCCCATATTTCCTGTAATCGAGTTTTATTTTTCATTGACCATGTGGCGCAACTCGTTTTTGTAGTTTTCTACGGGATGTGGGTTACAACCTTCACATAAGTCATGATCAAATTATAATTAAATATACAATATGATTAAGAAATTGCCTTATATAGTTTCCGACATATATGGAATATCCTATTTCTTTAGGCGTTGATTATATAACCGTTATGTAGATATTTTCCATGAACTTTGGCTCGTGTATCAGCCTTATAACCATGTACACACTTACGAAAATGTATGAATCAGAAATACACGTGATCTTTTCCATATTTGTTATCACTTTTCTTCTATCTTGGTTTTCTCTTTGCTTATGAGTTTCAACCACTCTTTGAGTGCATAACCGAACTCATTCTCACTGTATTCATCAATTCAAATCATCCATTTATATATTTTCCACAGTTAAATCTAGGAAATAAAACGAGATTTGGTCAACCCCTAGATCAATATCACTTATTTTTATATAAATATGGGTAAAACCCATAAAAATTTATAAACTTGTAAAATGGTGAAAAATAAATTTCTAAAATTTTCGCCTAACAAAATTATTCCCGAACTTATAAAATATATCATTATAATTTTTAAAATTTTAAAATGGTCATTATAATCTCAAACTGAATTTGTAAAATGGTCATTATAATTTTTAAATTTGTAAAATATTTTTTCTAACATCAATTAACAAGTTTAAGAATTATAATGATACATTTTACACATTTGAGAATTGTAATGACACATTTTGCAAGTTTTGGAATAAATATATCTAGAAAAACCTTTAAAAATTTGTTTTCCACCATAAGTTAAAGAATTTTTATGGGTTTTATCCTACAAATATATGAATAGTGTGAAATTGTTTTAAAAAAAATAGATTATTTTGTCTTTAGAATAATTTATATCATTATTTTTAAATAAAAAATAAAAAATCTAATGATAAATCAAATTTTTTTATGCTAAAATCTAAAAAAGTGGTTTTTGAATTTTATTTGATTTTTTGAAAAAAAAAAGACTTTCCGGATTTTCAGAAAAAGTAAAATAATAAAGGTCTTGAATGGTAGTGATTTTTGGTTTTTGGTTTTTGGGTATAGTTTTTGGTTTTTGGTTAGTTTTTGGTTTTTGACTTTTCTAGTTTTTATAGTTTTTAGAAAATTTAATTGGTAGAAATAATATTTTAATTTTTTATTTTAGATTTTAAATTTAAAAATTACCAAATAGTTTTTAACATTTAAAATAAAAATTATATTTATTAATACTAGTAATAACAATAAAAAAATATTCAATAGTGAGAATCTCATAATATTGCTATAATTTCATCTCAAATTTTCTCTATATACCTAATCGAAGTGTTCTTCTGGTTTTCACCATGTTTACACTACACAAAGATCATATATGATATATCATATTTTTTTTATCTTTGTATATAAATATTATACATATAATGTATATGTATTTAAATAAACGTGTATATATATGACTATAATATATATTTTAAATAATAAAATTTGAATTACATACCTTAAATTATAAAACTTTTTCAAATAAGATTTGAGTTATGATAAAAATAGTAGGAATATACATAGGTATAATGTGAAATTATTTTTAAAATAATGAGTATTTTTTAAGAATAATTTATATAATTATTTTTAATAAAAATAAAAAGTCTAATAACAAATCCCTAAAATCTGCAAAAAAAAAAAGTGGTTTTTAGCTTTTACATGGCTTTTTAACAATACTGACTTACCAGATTTTTAGAAAAACCAAAATAAAAAAATCTTGACTAGAGATTTTTTAGTTTTTTAACCTCTAAAATTTGGGAAAACTACTACCAGTTAAGGCTAAAATATTTACCGTAGATTTTTTGGGTTTTTAACTCACAAAAAATATATGTTTTTTATACATTGCTAAATTATGTGTCTAACACATAATTATAAAAAGTACAAGGGTTTCATTAAACTCATTCACTTTATTGGACTTCAACTTAACACTTAATATAATTAAAGCCAATTACCTTTATTTGTCATCATATAGACCTATTAGATCACCTAAACTCTTAAATGGATTTCTACTCAGTTTCATAAATCGATCGTGGTAGGACACTGTATCCGTCATTGTACCCTTGCTGAGTAAACTTCATCTGAGTCTAGTTCTGCAGGCCCTGCATGAAACTGAAAAATATATCCTGGTCTGACATATTCTTGATATTTAAAGTCATGGAATTAAGTTTTCGCACGTACTCCGAACAGATCCTGTATACCTAAACTTTCGTAGAATATCCCATACCATCCAAGATACATTCGTGGGCAAAAAATATGCCTTCAACTCACTTTTCACCTTGACCCACATCATGATTTTCTTGGTGTCCTTGTCCGCTCATCGAGTACACTACCACTGCTTTGCATCCCCCGATAAATATATCGCAGCAACATCAACCTTCACTTGTTCCACCAACAAATTCGTGGTCTGGAATACTGCTCCATATCCCACAGAAAATTCTTCAATTCCTTGGACGAGCATTCCCCACCAAAAGGCTTTGACTTAGAGATCTTGAAATTCTCCATCTAAGTAATTTCGATCTCGCTTGGAGATGATGAAGATGAAGCGGTAGCCTGCTTTAGCAATGCGACATCATCCACTAGCGCCTTAATCACCAAAAGTTCTTCATCAACCTCATGCATGACAAGTAGGGGTGGACACGGGTCGGGTATCCGGAAATTTGAGGGTACCCAAACCCGAACCTGAATGTCTCGGGTTATATGTTTTATTATCTGATCTCGTACCCGTGAAGTCGGATACCCGAATCCGAAAACCCGTGAGATAATTATCAGGTACTCGCGAGTACCCAAACCCGAATATTTATAATTATTTTCAATCAATTTTTTAAATTTATTTATATATACATATTCAAAATCATTCAAAATAAATTTAAATTGTATTTATATCTAAAATAAATTTATTTTTTAAAATACATCATAAATATATCCAATAATATCTATATAATCATTAACATTAAATAAAATAACACAAAATCTAATAAAAAATCTAAAATTTAAAGGATAATTTTATATTATTCGGGTACTCATGGGATAATAACAAATATCCGAACCCGAACCTGAAAATTCGGGTATTCTAATATTAATACCCGATCTCGTGTCTCGTTCTCTCGTATACCTGAATTTTCGAGTATTCGACCCGTGGGTCGGTTCGAATACTCAAAATTCGGGTTTTTTTTCACCCCTCCTAATAAGTCGTTCGTCAAGCCCCTAAGTGAGAATGGTGATGTCCTTCTTCAAGGATCTGATCGCCAAATCAAAAGACATGACTAGCGCAGATGATGAAGTCTATGAATTGATCTTCTCCCCAAGATCAACGAGCTTCCCTGACAATTCGTCGATCGCTCCCCGAACGTCCGAGATCATCTGATACAATGATGTTTCTTTCTCAACGGTACCTAAAATACGTTGTTGCGTTTCAACAATTGCCTCAGGTCGTCCCAATCATTCCGAAGTGGAATCCGGATTCATCATCGTCTCTGCACCGATAGTAATTGCAATGACCCGAGGCCATTATGGAATGTCAAAACTGTCCTCACACGCCAACACGAGACCTTTTAGCGTGTTTTGTCTTCACTTGCATACATCCCGGAAAGTACTTTCCAGGAAGTCATCCATCCTAAGACTACTCCAAGGCCAGCACGCTTACAGCGAGCTCGTCTTCCGACCTACCGTATACCAAGAATACATCCTTAGTCCTTCTCAAGTACTTAAGCATGTTCTTGACGGCGATCCAGTGCGACTCACCTGGATCTGACTGGTATGTACTCGTAATGCTCAACGCGTAGGATACATCCGATCGAGTACAAAGCATGGCATACATGATCGATCCAATTGCCGAAGCATATGGAATACGATCCATGCGTTCTCGCTCATCAGGTGTCGTAGGACACTGACTCTTGCAGAGAACTGTGCCACTACTCATCGGTAAGGTTCCTTTATTGGAATCTTGCATCTTGAACCGTTTCAAGACCTTATCGATGTAAGTACTCTGACTCAATCCTAGAAGTCGCCTCGATCTATCTCTATAGATCTTGATGCCTAAAATATAGGCCGCTTCTCCTAGGTCCTTCATAGAAAACTGTGTTCCTGGCCAAGACTTAACATCTTCCAAGGTAGGAACGTCATTCCCTATAAGGAGAATGTCATCCACGTACAACACTAGAAAAACTACTGTGCTCCCACTGACCTTCTTGTAAACACATGGCTCGTCTTCGTTCTGTGAGAAACTAAACTGTTTGATTGTCTCATCAAAACGAAGGCTCCAGCTCCTCGAAGCCTGCTTCAGTCCATAAATGGACCTTTGAAGCTTGCACACCATCCCCGGGTTCCTTGGATCGACAAAACCTTCGGGTTGTGTCATATACACATCATCGGTCAAGTTTCCGTTAAGGAACGCGGTCTTGACATCCATCTTCCATATCTCATAGGGTCAAGTTCCCGTTAAGGAACGCGGTCTTGACATCCATCTTCCATATCTCATAGTCATAATATGCGGCTATGGTAAGTAGGATCCTGATGGACTTCAGCATAACTACAGGCGAACAGGTCTCATCATAGTCAATACCATGAATCTGACGGAATCCTTTCGCCACAAGTCGTGCCTTATACGTGTGCTCGTTGCCATCCATGTCGGTCTTCTTCTTGAAGATCCACTTGCATCCGATGGGTTTTATCCCTTCAGATGCATCAACCAGAGTCCATACTTGGTTGTCTGACATGGATTGCATCTCGGATTTCATAGCCCCGCGCCATTTCTCGGAATCCGGACTCGCCAT
The DNA here is from genome assembly GCF_000463585.1 of Tarenaya hassleriana. Lineage (NCBI taxonomy): Eukaryota > Viridiplantae > Streptophyta > Magnoliopsida > Brassicales > Cleomaceae > Tarenaya > Tarenaya hassleriana. The sequence goes on along the minus strand of NW_010968113.1, from coordinate 68,041 downwards.
AGCCTCTGGGTATGTGGTAGGCTCGTCATGTTCTAATAACATGAGCTCCTCATTCCCAGTCACGAGAAATCCGTATCTCACAGGCTCTTGGCGAATCCTGCCTGATCTCTGAGGTTCACTCGTCGAAGGTTGAGTCACAACCGGTAGTGAAACAGGTTGAACTTCTTCAACTTGTTCACTCGGCTCAGGGTCTACTTGTTGCTCTCGAACTTCTTAGAGTTCGATCTCACTCTCACTAACTCTTTTGGAGACAAACTCTCGCTCCATAAAAGTCGCATTCCTAGCAATGAACACCTTGTTCTCTGCCGAAATGTAGAAGTAGCAACCCTTAGTTTTCTTAGGGTAGCCTACAAATAAACACTTATCAGACTTGGAGGATAACTTATCAGTCATCTGACGCTTCACGTAAACGTCGCAACCCCAAATTCTGACAAACGACAACGTGGGACGCTTCCCCGTCCATATCTCATATGGCGTCGTTTCAGCCGACTTCGTTGGACTCCTATTCAGCAGGTACGCAGCGGTCTCTAAGGCATAGCCCTAAAAGGACTTCGGAAGATCTGTCTGACTCATCATTGACCAAACCATGTCTAATAGTGTTTGGTTCCTCCGTTCAGACACGCCGTTCCACTGTGGTGTTACAGGAAAAGTTAATTGTGATACAATACCACAATCAACCAGATAGTCAGTGAACTCTTGGTTCATATACTCGCCACCACGATCGGATCGAAGTGTCTTGATCGTCTTGCCAAGCTGGTTATGTACTCCATTTCTGAAAGCCTTGAACATTTCAAGTGTTTCAGACTTATGTCTCATCAAATAGACATAATCGTATCGACTAAAATCATCAGTGAACATAACGAAATACAGATAACTTTCTCTAGCTGGACAGCTCATTGGTCCGCATACATCACTATGTATCAGATCCAATAACTCTGTCGCTCTCTGTCCTTTCCCCTTGAAAAGATGCTTTGTCATCTTGCCCATCAAACAAGACTCTCGCAAGATTCAAGAGACTCAAAGTCAAATGAATCCAGAAGACCTTCAGAATGAAGCTTCTGAATGCGCTTCTGGTTTCTATGGCCTAGACGACAATGCCAGAGGAAGTTCGGGTTTAAGTCGTTCGGCTTAAACCGTTTAGTCCTTGCGCTATAGATTGACATGTATCTAGACGGTTTGTCATCCAAAACATAGAGGCTGATGTCAGAAATCTAGGCGAATAAATTCGATCAAGTTATAATAACCTAGAATCAACAAATACCGCAAGTGTACGGATCGATTGTAATAGCTAGGGTCGAACACAGGGACAAAAGTTAAGCAAAGAATTCAGTTCAAATCCAAGTCTAGATCCAGAGAAAATATGAGAATATGATGGAAAGTATCAAAGCAAATAACTAAAATCGGTTGTAACTATGGAAGACAAACACTGCAGGTTTCGGGATTGCTTTACATGCAAGGATCTTCTCTAAAGATGCAGATCTCTGTAATTCATAAATCCAATTCGGGGAATTCAAGCTCTGCAATAGAAATTAACTCTCTCGAGTTTAATCTCACTATCCAGACTTTATCCTATTAATCTCTTGATTCAATAATCTAAATTCTTGATGCATGAACGAATGCTATCGTAATTCCTAGGCAGATATTCATCTCTCGATGCAATACATGTTCCATCTATTGAGTTATTTCCTGATTATAACCTCATATGTCTATGCGAATTTAAACTCTAAGTTCATTCAATCAAATGGCCAACAAGATCAAAAGCATTAATCTCAACTCAATAAACCGAATAGAATAAATAAATCCACAGAGTCTGGAATTAAAAACAATAGATCACTACATAGCAAATCCCTAACCCGCAGCAAGGGGACTACTCGCTACACATCGAGACGACAGGGTTCATATCAATACAACAAAACATTGTAAAATAGAATAAGGAAGAAACTCTTAGTCGATTTCTCGGCTTCGTGATCTCCGTCTTCTACTCCAATCTCTTGCTTCCTGATAATCTCCCTCTTTTCGTGCGCTCTAGGGTGTATTCTCTGTGTAAAGCTTGAATTCTTTCGACCTAGAGACTTTGCCCTCTTATTTCCCTGCGGTTTGGCCAAAATTGGAAGTTTTCCCGAATCTGGGGGTCGAACCGATCGTTTCGGCAAAGCCAAACCGATCGGTTTCACTTTCTGAGCAATTTTCCAACTTCTGTGATGCCGAACCGATCGTTTCGTCCATCCCGAAACGATCGTTTCGTGTCTCTGAGCAGTTTCGACGGGCTTCACGAATTCGTTCATAACTTCCTGCTCCGATATCGAATTTGGGTGATCTTAGTGTCTATGCGTAGATATTGAGAAGAGCTTTCCAATGGGGGAAATAGCTAGAATACCCTCTAACTGCTACTTCGACTTCTGACTATACCCTTCAAACAATAAATTGAAAAAAATAAATCTTTTACACTACAAAGGACAAATATAACCCTAAATAAAATTGTAAAGACTCAAGTGTCCCTCATTTTATATAATATTTTATTAATATTTTCTCTCTCTTTTATTTTCTTTCGCCTTTTTCATTCCGCATCTTCATCTATTCTCTCTCTTACTTTCATCTTTCTTTTTAATTTTTTTTGTTCTCTCTCAAAATCGCCGAAATCTCCTCATTCTCTTCGATTTGTCCCTTGAATCTTGATTTCTCTCCTAATTTTTGTTTACCCATTAAAATCTTAGGCTACATCAGAGATGGAAAGAAGAAGTAACGATGAGAGCAAATGATATGATTCAAATTCATCTTCCTCATAATCTTCGAATGAGAATGAAAACCGTATGGTAATTAAACTTCGATTTCCTTTCAGATTTGTTTGATTTTGAGATTTCTTGCCATTAAATTGAAGGTGGCTTCGAGATTTATCCGATAAAGTATTAAGATTTTGGATATTTTTGAATTTTTATGGATTTTGAAATAAAATGTTGGGTTTGAGAGTTTATGATTAAATTGGTGAGTTTCAGTGACAGTATCATTTAGGACAATCATATAGGTCAAAATACCAAATGGATCGATGTTTGGATGTATGGATAACATGAGGATTCGAAAGACAAGGTCACACGGTCACAATCATAAAGTGGTTAGAAGTCAGGACTGGATACATTACGAAGTCCAAGTTTCTAGAAAGAGATTCTGTCACACGGAATATGAATCAAAGATATTGTAAGTTTATAAAGCCACATGATCACACGGTCACATGGTCACATGATCACAATGACACATGGTCACATGGTCACATGGTCACATGGTCACATGGTCACATGGTCACATGTGTAAACACCACCCAGGTCCATAGATTATGGTTTGTAATATCAAGATATGTATACACTTATATTAACATGCATTGGTATTCCTCGCCAAAAAAATCCAAGTTGCACATGCTAGCTTGGGGGCATTATCAAAAATACCCTTAATTTGCTATTTCTACTTCAAGACCTACCCTTGTGACCATGTAACCAATGTGACCGAAATATAGTGTGGTCACATATTGATCCCATTGTTCATAACGTTAAATTTATGATGTTTTAATCAAATGATTAGTAAGATATACAAGGTACGAACATAATGAATTAGTGTGATCACCATAAATTTAACGTTATAATCGATAAAAATCAAAATGTGACCATACTATATTTCGGTCACATTGGTCACATGTGACCAGGGTAGGTCTTGAAGTAGAAATAGCAAATTAAGGGTATTTTTGATATAATGTCTTCCAAAGGCGTATCTCTTGGCTGGATCAGAAGCTTTCTCATATGACGATGTACTTAACATTCAGTATGTGGAGAGACTACCGCAAAAATGATAACGCTTGTGAATATAGTGTTCTTGCAATCAACTATGAACTTTTATTTTTGGTTTTTGTTTATTAAAAATCTAAACTTATTTATATTTTTTAAAAAATCTGGGCTGAAATTGTTGTAAGGAAAATTTTGGACTTAAAATATTGGAGAAAAAATATATAGGGTTAAATTTACAGTGGAGAAAAAATGGGGCTCACAACAAATTCTGCATTTTTAGATGATTATATGTGAAAGTGAAGTACACCAAAATATGTTGAATTTTGTTTATAAAAAATCTGAACTTTTTAATATTTTACAAAAAAATCTGGTTTGAAAATGTTATAGATAAAACTTTGGGGTTAAAAATTAGAAAAAAAATATAGTGTTAAGAGAAAAATTATAGAGGATTGAATATTCAAACTGGGGCCTACATTTAAATTAAAAAATAAAAATAATGATTGTGGGACCCACAAAACATAAAAATTAGATGAAATTCTGACTAGTTCTTCATGTGGACCCCACAATACATTTCGGTCGCAATGGGTCACAGTCGGTCACAATCGGTCACAACCTTCGATCCATACGATTTTTGTTAATTTAATCACTATACAACGTTACACATCTCTTATAAGTCTATTTTATATTGTTTTGAATATTAAAACATGGTTTTTATGGTTTTTGTGTTTTAAAGTTGTTCTTCCAAATGTGTTTCTATATGTTTCATAATGTTTTATGAGTAGTTTTGATAATTTTGGTATATTTCATCTACAAACGTCTTCAAATATTAGACTCAAGTGTCCCTCATTTTATATAATATTTTATTAATATTTTCTCTCTCTTTTATTTTCTTTCGCCTTTTTCATTCCGCATCTTCATCTATTCTCTCTCTTACTTTCATCTTTCTTTTTAATTTTTTTTGTTCTCTCTCAAAATCGCCGAAATCTCCTCATTCTCTTCGATTTGTCCCTTGAATCTTGATTTCTCTCCTAATTTTTGTTTACCCATTAAAATCTTAGGCTACATCAGAGATGGAAAGAAGAAGTAACGATTTCTCCACTGTAAATTTAACCCTATATATTTTTTCTCCAATATTTTAAGTCCAAAATTTTCCTTACAACAATTTCAGCCCAGATTTTTTAAAAAATATAAATAAGTTTAGATTTTTAATAAACAAAAACCAAAAATAAAAGTTCATAGTTGATTGCAAGAACACTATATTCACAAGCGTTATCATTTTTGCGGTAGTCTCTCCACATACTGAATGTTAAGTACATCGTCATATGAGAAGGCTTCTGATCCAGCCAAGAGATACGCCTTTGGAAGACATTATATCAAAAATACCCTTAATTTGCTATTTCTACTTCAAGACCTACCCTGGTCACATGTGACCAATGTGACCGAAATATAGTATGGTCACATTTTGATTTTTATCGATTACACATGGTCACATGGTCACATGGTCACATGGTCACATGGTCACATGGTCACATGGTCACATGGTCACATGATCACAATGACACATGGTCACATGGTCACATGGTCACATGGTCACATGGTCACATGGTCACATGATCACATGGTCACATAGTCACATGATCACATGGTCACATGGTCACCCAGTCACTTAGTCACACGGTCACATGATCACATGGTCACAGTGTCACACGGTGATATCTAGATATTGCTGACATATGTTATGTCATCTCGTTCCAAAGGGGGGCATTATCAAAAATACCCTTAATTTGCTATTTCTACTTCAAGACCTACCCTTGTAACCATGTGACCAATGTGACCGAAATATAGTGTGGTCACATATTGATCCCATTGTTCATAACGTTAAATTTATGATGTTTTAATCAAATGATTAGTAAGATATACAAGGTACGAACATAATGAATTAGTGTGATCACCATAAATTTAACGTTATAATCGATAAAAATCAAAATGTGACCATACTATATTTCGGTCACATTGGTCACATGTGACCAGGGTAGGTCTTGAAGTAGAAATAGCAAATTAAGGGTATTTTTGATATAATGTCTTCCAAAGGCGTATCTCTTGGCTGGATCAGAAGCTTTCTCATATGACGATGTACTTAACATTCAGTATGTGGAGAGACTACCGCAAAAATGATAACGCTTGTGAATATAGTGTTCTTGCAATCAACTATGAACTTTTATTTTTGGTTTTTGTTTATTAAAAATCTAAACTTATTTATATTTTTTAAAAAATCTGGGCTGAAATTGTTGTAAGGAAAATTTTGGACTTAAAATATTGGAGAAAAAATATATAGGGTTAAATTTACAGTGGAGAAAAAATGGGGCTCACAACAAATTCTGCATTTTTAGATGATTATATGTGAAAGTGAAGTACACCAAAATATGTTGAATTTTGTTTATAAAAAATCTGAACTTTTTAATATTTTACAAAAAAATCTGGTTTGAAAATGTTATAGATAAAACTTTGGGGTTAAAAATTAGAAAAAAAAATATAGTGTTAAGAGAAAAAATTATAGAGGATTGAATATTCAAACTGGGGCCTACATTTAAATTAAAAAATAAAAATAATGATTGTGGGACCCACAAAACATAAAAATTAGATGAAATTCTGACTAGTTCTTCATGTGGACCCCACAATACATTTCGGTCACAATGGGTCACAGTCGGTCACAATCGGTCACAACCTTCGATCCATACGATTTTTGTTAATTTAATCACTATACAACGTTACACATCTCTTATAAGTCTATTTTATATTGTTTTGAGTGAGTATATTACAAGAACGTGAACCAACATATGCAAGAAGGAAAACAGAGCCTTAACATCATCTGTATATGTGTATGTATAGATATGCTAGCCTAGACGTATGTAAACTTGTATAGACATATAAACAGGGTTGGTTTAGCATACTCTGCGCATTCATAACTCAAAGATGTTTGATGTGTATAAGCATACATGCATTTACTGATATCTGCATTAAGAGATGCATTGCCCAAACGGTCCATATACGCGCATACCTTGTATAGCAGAGAGGAAGTAGTAAAGAAGTGCTAGTCATACCTTAAATCTAGCTGGAAATCCAAGCTTCTGAACGATTCGAGCATACTGAAACACAACACAATATCATTCACTGGTTATTAAGCCCTAAGACAGCTTTGATTTTTATCTCAGGGAAGATGGTGAGATGTGGAACTCTCTCTTATGTGTATAGCGGCTTTATCTGATACTCTGTTGTCTGAATAATCAATTGAGTTCTTTTTTGTTTTTTGTGTCTGGTGCGTGCAATAAAAAAAAATTGGATTTCGACAGTAGCTTATCTATTTCTAATTGTCTCATTGATTTACCCTTGATTTCATCTAATTTCGTCGGATTTTTAAGACAAAATAGAAAAAAAAGAAGAAGAGAGGAAAAAGACAAGAGAGAGAAAGCTTGGTGGACATTAATGGTGGGAGGAGAGAGAAACAAAAAAAAACAAAAAGGCAAAAAAAAAAGATGAAAGAGAAACGATGTTTTCGAGAGAGAATTTTTTAATTAAAATTTTAAAATAATATAATATTAAAAGGTTATTTTGGTAATCTAACAGAAAAGAGGGTATATTGGATGTTGAAATATTTTTTTTTTAAGAGAAGGGTAGGAGGAGAAGTGCTTATAGCACATTGAGGGTATTTTAGAAGTTGACCCTTTCCAATGATATAGAGAATGCATGTTTTGGACTTGTAGAGTGAAAGTTATTGGACTTGCAAATTGTGACGTTTTCTGAGCTTCACTTTTTCTTTGGAAACACTCCAAATGTTCCCGTTTCGTCCATGATGTTCCGTAACCCATGTTTTCCACTCCTTTTGCTCTTTTTATGCGTGAAAACTTTTTAGACACCAAGGAACATAACCATGCAATGTCGAAGCCAAATGTGCCCTAGAATGCCTACAAATATGTAAAATAGAGTGAAATACGCTAGACATCCTATATCAAAACGTCACCCAATGTAATATCCCGAAACCCGATTCGAATATTAAATTATTTAAAAATGAATAATTAAATAGAGATATCACGAAATCACCAAAAAGTGATGGTACAATGCCGGGGAGAGGCACAAGGATCGTCATGGACGGAAAGGACCGAGAAAGAATGAAGAAAAAAGGAAAAAGAAAAAAAAACAGGGTTGGTCTGCCGGACCAACCTGCTCAGGCGGACTCGGACTGGACAGCGCGGACTGGGGAAAAAAATTCGAAAAAAAAAGTGTGTCCGGTCCGCCGGACCAACCTCCTGGTCCGCCGGACCAACCTCCTGGTCCGCCGGACCGGGAATCGACAAAACGCAACTTGCGCTGTTGCCACCTTGGAACGCGGAATTCATCGGATTTCGGGGCCCACTTGCTGCCCAGTCGCCTCCCACGCCTCGAAGGTGTTGCAGGCTCGCCTATGGGCCTGGGCTCGAGCCCATTTGACCCCTCTGGCACGCCATAAACAGCTCTTATTCCTCTGCCTTAGCCATTCTCGGGCAAAACAGAGGAAGTAGAGAAAGAGGGAGAGAGGGAGAGAAAGGCGACGAACTAGGGCAAGAAGAGCTCGGAGAAGCAAGGGGGAACGTCCCTAGACATGCCCTGAAGGTGTCCACGGCGTAAGGAGAAGCAGAGGATGCACATCAGCTCGGACAACCTCAAGAACAAGGTGAGTGGCTTGAGTTGGAGTTGTGAGATCTTGTTCTCAATGTGTGATGGTCCAAATCGAGATTTCATTGCGTGTTTGAGGGCTTAAAACATGTCTAGGATAAAACTATGTTTTAATAACATTTGGAAACAACCCTGAATCGAAATAGATGAGAAAACGCGAAACAGAGTTCGGCAATGGCGAAGAAGAAGACAAGTCCCAGTCCTGGTCCGCCGGACCAGCTGTTGGTCAGCTCTGAACCGAGACTGGGATGATGAACTTGTAGTCAGTCGGAGCAGAGGGAGACGGGGCAGACCGAGAGAAAAACACGTCCTGGTCCGCCGGACCAGACGTGTTCCGAGGAGGCGTACACCGACGAGACAGACCGGACCGAGAAAATACACGCCTGGTCCGGGGCTGACCAGTCCTGGTCCGCCGGACCAGACGTACTCCGAGAAGTCTCACACCGCCTGACCAAGGAACCGGATCGAGAGAGAGGAAGAACAAGCTGGTCCGGGGCTGACCACTTCTGGTCCACCGGACCAGGCTTGTTTTCTCTCTCGGACCGACTGACCAAGAGACGGAGCGGACCAGGAGAAGGAAGACTGGTCCTGCTGACCAGAATTTGGTCCGCCGGACCAGGATCCGAGAAAAATGGGAGAAAAACCTGATTCGACCGGGAAAAAGAAAACGATCAACGGGGTTGGCCCGGGGTCTGACCAGACTTGACCGTGGACAAACCAAACCCCCACCAAAGAACAAGACTTCGAGATTGGGATCAATCGAACCGAGTTTTCGCTAGAACGTTGCGTAGCGTAGTGAGATGTGCGATATCGAAATACGAGTGATCGTTGTGTGATTGTATGCGGGTAGAATTTGCATGGCGTTAAACGGTAACTCGGTAGGGATCGGATACCGAGATACGTATGGTTGTACTATGGGGATGTTGCACGTTGTGTGCCATGTGTGTAGCTTGCTCGTGCGTACGAGTTAAGCGTGATTGTGTTTGTGGATGGTTGTGGACTCAACCATCACCGTCATGGACTTGACGGGCGTTTGAGACGCGTTTTAGTCGTGTGCGACACGACGGCCAACGTCATGGATTTGACGGGCGTGGACTCGCACCTAGTCATGGACTTGACTAGGGTATATGGCTAGACCCTATGGTGGACTCCCTACGGGGATGATTGTATTTCCGTTGTGTCATGGACTTGACATCGGTAGTCACGAGAGTGA
>NW_010968113.1:56463-58023 GCF_000463585.1 Tarenaya hassleriana | reverse complement strand
ACGACCTGAGAGAGGCAGTATCATGTACGGGATTTACATTTTGGGTTACGGGACTTGTATTTCCCGCATTTTGTACGATTAAATTATAACTATTCGGACATGTGTTATTTTGCAATACTAATCGCCTGTTGTATTTTCTGCTGCTTACTCTGGTTTATTTAAAAATGTTTTTGGATTTCGTATTTTTGCTTCCGCATTATTATTTTATTACTATTTGTCCATGTGGCACAGTCCGTATACTGTACACGGGTTACGGGTGTCATAACTTTTGGCATCAGAATCACGTTCTTTCCTCGGGAAGGAATCGTGCTCATTACCCAACGGTTTTCTACGAAAAATGTTTTGAAACCATGTCCGAAGAAAATCCTCTTGTCCGAGGTCCGTACATTGATAATGCAGTATCGGTCATTAGTTGCTAAACTATCTTAATGTGGTGCAGTGAAATGGCGCCACGACATGCTAGGCTTGCAGCGAGGGCTGACGACATTCCCGATCAGGCTCCACCGCCTAACCCGGGAGATGAGAGATGGAGGGCCGAGTTTCGGCAGTTTCAGGAGACCGTGTGGCAGCACCTGGCTGCCCACGCGCCACCACCACGCCCGGCGAGAGACCCGGAGCCGAGAGAGGAGGACTTTCACCAGCCGCCGATACCTGATGCGATGGCGGGATATACCTCCCCATCGTCAAGGAACTGCGGGCGATGCATACCCCGCGGTTCGAGGGATCGGTGAGACCGGAAGCTGCGGAGGAGTGGCTCACCCAGATCTCTCAGGACTTGGAGTATCTGCAGTGCCCGTACTAGTACCGGGCTATGATTGCGAGCCATCACCTGTCGGGCCAGGCCCGACATTGGTGGGCGAAGGTGGTGCATGAGGCACCAGCGGGACACTGTTTCACCTGGGAGGAGTTCGAGGCGAAGTACTTCCGGAGGCAGACCATGAGTACCGCATGACCGAGTTCCTCATGTTGCAGCAGGGAGACATGACGGTCAGTGAGTACGAGGCAGAGTTCACCCGCCTACTGATGTACGGAGGGCATCTGGTACCCACCGAGGCGTCGAGGATCCAGAAGTTCATTGCTGGACTCCGACCTTACCTGCGGAGGAAGATCGAGATCCAGGAGTACCCGACGCTAAGTCGATACATTTCACAGCTGGAGAAGGTGGAGCGGGGAGAGCGGGAGAAGAAGGAAGGGAAGACTCGTGAGCGGAGCCCTTTCAGGAAATGCTTCGGCACGTGTTCATCGGGGAAGAACATCCGGGCCAGCGATCCGCGTGACAAGGGCAAGGCGCCGGCTGTCCGTGCACCACCACCACTGGCGGCGAGGGGACCAGTGGTATGTTATCGTTGCGACCAGCCCGGACACATTGCATCACGGTGTCCGACGAGGCCCACGGGACCACCGGCCATGGCACCGAGACCACCGTGACCACCGGGCCAGGTGGACCGACCGCCCCGACCCCCAGCGAGGACTGGAGCAGCCCCGGGAGCTTACGCTCTCGGTGCCGAGCAGGAGATCCAGGAGGAAGAAGAGGAGGAGGCTTACCCTGATGGAGCCGAA
>NW_010968113.1:55456-56321 GCF_000463585.1 Tarenaya hassleriana | reverse complement strand
AGAAGCGATTTCACCGTGCGTATACCCTCGGGAGAGACGTTAGCAGTGCACGGGATCCTGCGAGGGGTGCCCCTCGAGGTTTGCGGTCGCCTATTGGCCGTAGTTTTCATCGTGGTACCCATCGGGGGATTCGACATTATATTGGGTGTGGATTGGCTGATGAGATATCAGGCCTACATTGATTGTCCCAAGAGGACGATCTGGTTTGCGGACGATTTCGGAGGGTTCGAGTTCAGGGGTAGAGGAGCGCCAGCAGCGGACCCGATCATCTCGGCACTGAAAGCCGAGAAGATGATCAGGAAAGGCAACGAGGCTTTCCTGGTAGTTATTACGGCTACACAGGAGTCAGAGAGGAGACTGGAGGATACGCCGGTTGCCCGGGAATTCCCAGATGTATTTCCCGATGACCTGCCGGGATTACCACCCGGTCGAGAGGTTGACTTCAGCATAGACGTGCTACCGGGTACTGAGCCTATTTCCAAGGCTTCGTACCGGATGGCACCTACGGAGATGGCCGAGCTAAAGAAACAGCTTAATGAGTTGGTGGAACAGGGTTTCATCCGCCCTAGCGTTTCACCGTGGGGAGCACCAGTACTCTTCGTGAAGAAGAAGGACGGGAGTATGCGTTTGTGCATTGATTACCGGGGGCTCAACCAGGTAACCATCAAGAATCGGTACCCGTTACCGAGGATTGATGAGTTACTGGACCAGCTACAGGGAGTCCAGTGGTTCTCGAAGGTAGATTTGCGATCCGGATATCATCAGATTCAGGTCAAGGAGGATGACGTGCAGAAGACGGCATTCCGGACGAGATATGGACACTTCGAGTTCGTGGTTATGCCTTTCGGGCTCACGAACGCGCCTG
>NW_010968113.1:52188-54449 GCF_000463585.1 Tarenaya hassleriana | reverse complement strand
TGAGACAGGAGATTCTATCTGAGGCACACCAGTCGAGATTGGCGATACATCCGGGGGCGAGCAAGATGTATCAGGGTCTACGCCAGTGGTATACTTGGCCGAGGGTCAAGAGAGATGTAGCGGATTACGTAGCGAGGTGCCTCACTTGTCAGCAAGTAAAGGCAGAGCGACAGATGCCGGGAGGCAAGCTACAGCCGTTGGAGATTCCAGAGTGGAAGTGGGATTCGATTGCCATGGATTTCGTGGTCGGGTTACCACTCACGCCGAGCAAGAAGAACGCCATTTGGGTAGTCGTGGATCGACTAACCAAATCCGCCCATTTCATTCCTATCCGCCAGGAGTATCCGATCGGGCGAAGAACGCCATTTGGGTAGTCGTGGATCGACTAACCAAATCCGCCCATTTCATTCCTATCCGCCAGGAGTATCCGATCGGGCGATTGGCGCAGATTTACATTGACGAGATCGTACGTCTTCATGGAGTTCCGAACGAGATCATATCGGATAGAGATGCCCGATTTACATCCCGCTTGTGGAAGGCGATTCAGGAGGCACTAGGGACGAAGCTCAAGATGAGTACGGCATATCATCCTCAGACAGACGGTCAGTCAGAGCGGACTATACAGACTTTGGAGGACATGCTCAGAGCTTGTATCCTGGAGTGGGGAGCTCCGTGGGACCAATACATGACGTTGTGCGAGTTTGCGTACAACAACAGTCATCACACGAGTATCGGAGTATCTCCATACGAGGCCTTGTATGGGCGACCGTGCAAGACACCGTTGTGCTGGACGGAGATCGGCGAGCGCCGAGAGTTCGGGCTAGAGATCGTGGAGGAGACCACCGAGGTGATACGGAGGATTCGCGCCCATCTGAAGACGGCGCAGGATCGGCAGAAGTCGTATGCCGATCAGCGGAGACGAGACTTCGCGCTTGAGGTCGGAGATTATGCCTTTCTCCGAGTACAGGCGATGCGGGGTCATGCGAGGTTCGGGCAGAGCGGGAAGCTGAAGCCGCGATACATCGGACCTTACCCCGTGATCGCGAGAGTAGGAGCTGTTGCATACCGTCTTGGATTGCCGCCGAAGTTGGGCAACGTCCATGACGTGTTCCACGTGTCGATGCTGGGGAGGTACGTAGCAGACCCTTCTCACATACTACAGCCACAGGAGTTGGAGTTTACAGAGGCTACGCATTTCCGCGACGAGCCGCGGCTCCGCTTTCCCGCGGGGAGCCGCTCCAGATCGTGGACCGGAAGATCAAGAAGTTGCGGACGAAGGAGGTGCCACTCGTGAAGATCTTGTGGCGAAGCCAAGGGGTCTCTGACATGACTTGGGAACCCGAGGCAGAGATGCGTAGTAGTTATCCGCACCTTTTTACTTGAGTGTTGTACGAACTCCTTTATATGTCGTTCGGTTGTATCAGATTTATGCTTCGGATGACGTGGCAATATGGAATGTGTTTTGGTGACAATATCGAGTGCGAGGAAGTATTGATGATATTATGCGATTCTGAATGCGAGGACAAATTCTTTTTAAGGGGGGAGGATTTGTAATACCTCCAAACCCGATTCAAATATTTAATTATTTAAAAATGAATAATTAAATAGAGATATCACGAAATCACCAAAAAGTGATGGTACAATGCCGAGGAGAGGCACGAAGATCGTCACGGCGGAAAGGACCGAGAAAGAATGAAGAAAAAGGAAAAAGAAAAAAAAAACAGGGTTGGTCCGCCCCTGCTCAGGCGGACTCGGACTGGACAGCGCGGACTGGGGAAAAAAATTCGAAAAAAAAAATGTGTGTCCGGTCCGGTGGACCAGGAGGTTGGTCAGGCGGACCGGGAATCAACAGAACGCAACTTGCGCTGTTGCCACCTTGGAACGCGGAATTCACCGGATTCTGGGGCCCACTTGTCGCCTAGTCGCCTCGAGGGTGTTGCAGGCTCGCCTATGGGCCTGGGCTCGAGCCCATTTGACCCCTCTCGCACGCCATAAACAGCTCTCATTCCTCTGCCTTAGCCATTCTCGGGCAAAACAGAGGAAGTAGAGAAAGAGGGAGAGAGGGAGAGAAAGGCGACGAACCAGGGCAAGGGGAGCTCGGGGAAGCAAGGGGGAACGTCCCTAAACGTGCTCTGAAGGTGTTCACAGCGTAAGGAGAAGCAGAGGACGCACACCAGCTCGGACAACCTCAAGAACAAGGTGAGTGGCTTGAGTTGGAGTTGTGAGATCTTGTTCTCAATGTGTGATGGTCCAAATCGAGA
>NW_010968113.1:48894-51797 GCF_000463585.1 Tarenaya hassleriana | reverse complement strand
GCGCAGGAGACGCGCACGATCGCATGTGATGCGATGGCCAACGTCACGCGAGTGACGGGCGTGGATTCGCCCCTGGTCATGGACTTAACCAGGGTATACGGCTAAGCCCTATGGTGGACTCCATACGGGCGTGATTGTGATTGTTATTTACGTGCTTACTGTGTTTTACTTATTGCATGTGTTTTTATGGAAATGTCGACTGTACCGTTCTCGTTGGGAACGGGATTTCCGGGTTCAACCCGGGCTACTCACTAAGCAGTTGTGCTTAGCCCTCGTGGTTTACATTTTTCAGATCACGAGGATTAGCCTAGCGCATCCGGCAGACGACGACCTGAGAGAGGCAGCATCATGTACGGGATTTACATTTTGGGTTACGGGACTTGTATTTCCCGTATTTTTTACGGTTAAATTATAACTATTCAGACATGTGTTATTTTGCGATACTAATCGCCTGTTGTATTTTCTGTTGCTTACTCTGGTTTATTTAAAAATGTTTTTGGATTTCGTATTTTTGCTTCCGCATTATTATTTTATTACTATTTGTCCATGTGGTACAGCCCGTATACTGTACACGGGTTACGGGTGTCACACCCAAAATACGTGTTACCAAACTCCCCCAGACTTAAACATTTTCTCGTCCTCGAGCAAATACTCCGTGAAAAACAATATGAAAGGAGGGCGAGACAATGACATAACTCAAAATGATAATCGAGAGCGAAACCTCTATCCGACCTAGATCCCCGTGAACAATGATCAAGTCTGTCTAGTATGATCTCCTTCTCTAAAGGATAATCTTTCCTAGCCATGGGATCTATACAATTGTTGGTTTAGTGTTCTATGATGTACTGATTATGAGCTTTGTTCAGATACATTCGATGTATTGATACTTTCTATGTGGTTTTATGAGAGTATTTTATTCATTACATGTTCTTGCATGCTAGATCTGTTATGAAATCCATGTATCATTAGGAATGATACTAAACTCCCTAGTCTTGTGTCGTTATGGGAATAACGACATAATAAGACTAGTATGATCTGTGATTGATGATCACAGAGATGATCATAGGTATTGGATACGATCACAATCATAGGTATTCGTTGCAGAATGAAATACTGGACTGACCCGCATGAGATTGTCACATGGACTAGAGTCATGACTAGAATCACATATGACGGTTCCATGATTGGATCCTAAGACCTGAGATATCTACGGAATCCAACATGAGGAGTTGCGTGCTTTGATTACGTCAAACGTCCTGCGTAACAGGAGGACTATAAAGGCGTGTATCAGGTACGAAACGAATCATGTACTGGATTGTAGATAGTCAAGACGGGATTTGTACCTCTCATAAAAGAGAGAGATATCGCTGGGCCCCTCGCGTGAGCGAGACTGTAGAAATGTGTGGCCACACTATAGACGAACGTCGTCTATTTCAGACAGTCAAAACTCAGTTAACGAGAAAGCAGTCAAATCAGATAAGGTGGCTGGTCCATGCCTTATGTTCGACATATGATATCGCGATACAAAAGGATCATCAGCCGGAATCATCTCTGGCGTTCGTAAAGATCACGAACAAACTCTATTCGAGATAGGTAGTCATAGTGTCTTGCTAGAGACCGCCTATGACTTGTATACCCGAAATAGGGATTTCAGGTTATACTGCTATGTCGAATGAGCCTACAGGGTCACACACGCAGGGAAGGACAAATGCACGAGAGAAAACGACGAAAAACCGAGACGGAAGGGGCTGGAACGGACGGACCAGAAAGTCCAGAACGGACGGTCCGCCCGAACCAGACCGGATCCGTTCTATGAGGATAGAACGGACGGTCCGCACAACGTAGACCGTCCGTTCTGCCTTACTGGAACAGACGGCCCACGTGCAATTCTGGACCGTCCGTTCCAGGTTCCGGTTTTCCGAAAATTAAACCGAAATTAGGGTTAAATCACTTTATAAGAAAGTGATTAGAACCCTAATCAAGGGGAGACGAAGGAGAGACTTTGAGCAGCCGACTTTTGGCAGAAAAGAGAGGGTTTTTGGAGATCCAAAAACGAGTTCTAAGTCTCGAGATTTCTCGGTGCACATATCGAATAGAGATTCGGGTCCTAGCAGACAAGTTCCAATCGTTGGAATCCATCCCGAGGTGTGGATACGTGTAGAGGGCGAGGTAATCTTCCTGCCTTTCGTGATCAGAACGATTCATCGATAGAGACAGGCCCCGGATCGATTGAGGTAAGCGTTCTAACGTTTCTACGATTCATTAGAAGCATGGTTCTAGGGTTTATTAAATTTTTGTTATATATCCGTTGCGCAAACCCTAGAATCGATCTCTTAGGAATAGGATTCGCTCATGAGATCCCAGGAAACCCAACAGTTATGACGCTAGTCCATGTGACAATCTCATGCGGGTCAATCCAGTATTTACTAGAGCGCCTGTCAAGGCATCGATCATCCGTAACACGGGTCATGCCAAAGCTGAGCGTGCCGGATTATCTTTGTGAGGCAGGGTAGGAAATCGTGGTTCCTACAGCTTGAATATGGTTTATCTTGGGTTAAGTTGTCAAGTTTGACTTGAGACTTAATGGTACAGATGAGACGAGTATGCACTGATATTTGATATCATAGTCTCATAAAGGATCTAAGAGTCATATTAGATATGATTGACATTAGATGTCTACCTAAATAGCATAAGGATAGGTGTAACAATTTGTTCTTGTGTGAAATACGGATCTTAGTCCCATATAGAAAATTATTGTAGGGTTAGTTTTCTTTATGGGAATATAGCTTATCTTTACATCTGTGTTGTCACTGTTTTGATGATGGACTAGCTGGTAGTGGATCATAGATAGATTGACACTGATTGATGATGGACTAGCTGGTAGTAGATCATTAATAGAATCT
>NW_010968113.1:47926-48846 GCF_000463585.1 Tarenaya hassleriana | reverse complement strand
TTGTTACACCTATCCTCATGCTATTTAGGTAGACATCTAATGTCAATCATATCTAATATGACTCTTAGATCCTTTATGAGACTATGATATCAAATATCATTGCATACTCGTCTCATCTGTACCATTAAGCGTACGTGTCATGGGCCATGCCAAAGCTGGGTGTGCCGTATTATCTTGGTGAGGCAAGATGGAGAAATGGTGGTTCTCATAGCTTGAAAGTAGATGCTTGATCTGGGTGCGGTTTCGAAAAACCCTTATTCATGTAATGCTAAGTGTGTACCTCCCATTACTAGAGTGTCTGTCAAGGCATCGATCATCCGTAACACGGGTCATGCCAAAGCTGAGCGTGCCGGATTATCTTTGTGAGGCAGGGTAGGAAATCGTGGTTCCTACAGCTTGAATATGGTTTATCTTGGGTTAAGTTGTCAAGTTTGACTTGAGACTTAATGGTACAGATGAGACGAGTATGCAATGATATTTGATATCATAGTCTCATAAAGGATCTAAGAGTCATATTAGATATGATTGACATTAGATGTCTACCTAAATAGCATAAGGATAGGTGTAACAACTTGTTCTTATGTGAAATACGGATCTTAGTCCCATAATGGAAATTTATTGTAGGGTTAATTTTCTTTATGGGAATAAAGCTCATCTTTGCATCTGTGTTGTCATTGTTTGATGA
This sequence comes from Tarenaya hassleriana, assembly GCF_000463585.1. NCBI lineage: Eukaryota > Viridiplantae > Streptophyta > Magnoliopsida > Brassicales > Cleomaceae > Tarenaya > Tarenaya hassleriana. The sequence continues at coordinate 48,161 of NW_010968113.1, read as the reverse complement.
TGGACTAGCTGGTAGTAGATCATAGGTATGTAGACACTGATTGATGATGGACTAGCTGGTAGTAGATCATTGATAGAATCTGCATGTAGATGTGTTTTCGTTCTGTTTTGTCTTTTTCTGTAGGACATAGCGTTAACCGGTATTGTACCGAAGTTGACGATGCGATCTATCCTTATGAAGGATAAGACTCTAACCATGGCTTCTAGATCGATCATTGATGCTTATCAGAAGCATG
>NW_010968113.1:37477-38504 GCF_000463585.1 Tarenaya hassleriana | reverse complement strand
CTTCGGCAATTGGATCCATCATGTATGCCATGCTTTGTACTCGACCGGATGTATCCTACGCGTTGAGTATTACGAGTAGATATCAATCAGATCCAGGTGAGTCGCACTGGATCGCTGTCAAGAACATCCTGAAGTACTTGAGAAGGACTAAGGATGTGTTCTTGGTATACGGTGGTTCCCTGCGTGTGTGACCCTGTAGGCTCATTCGACATAGCAGTATAACCTGAAATCCCTATTTCGGGTATACAAGTCATAGGCGGTCTCTAGCAAGACACTATGACTACCTATCTCGAATAGAGTTGGTTCGTGATCTTACGAACACTAGTGATGATTCCGGCTGATGATCCTTTTGTATCGCGATATCATATGTCGAACATAAGGCATGGACAAGCCACCTTATCTGATTCGACTGCTTTCTCGTTCACTGAGTTCGACTGTCTGAAATAGACGACGTTCGTCTATAGTGCGGCCACACATTTCTACAGTCTCGCTCACACGAGGGGGCCAGCGATATCTCTCTCTTTTACGAGAGGTACATGATTCGTTTCGTACCTGATATACGCCTTTATAGTCCTCCTGTTACGCAGGACGTTTGACGTAATCAAAGCACGCAACTCCTCATGTTGGATTCCGTAGATATCTCAGGTCTTAGGATCCAATCATGGAACCGTCATATGAGATTCAAGTCATGACGCTAGTCCATGTGACAATCTCATGTGGGTCAATCCAGTATTCCGTTCTCCAACGAATACCTATGATTGTGATCGTATCCAATACTTATGATCATCTATGTGATCATCAATCACACATCATACTAGTCTTATTATGTCGTTATTCCCATAACGACACAAGACTAAGGAGTTTAGTATCATTCCTAATGATACATAGATTTCATAACAGATCTAGCATGCAAGAACATGTAATGAATAAAATACTCTCATAAAACCACATAGAAAGTATCAATACATCGAATGTATCTCAATAAAGCTCATAATCAGTACATCATAGAGCACTAAACCAACAAAAA
>NW_010968113.1:35839-37230 GCF_000463585.1 Tarenaya hassleriana | reverse complement strand
AACGTAGACCGTCCGTTCTGCCTTACTGGAACGGACGGTCCACGTGCAATTCTGGACCGTCCGTTCCAGGTTGTGGTTTTCCGAAAATTATACCGAAATTAGGGTTAAATCACTTTATAAGAAAGAGATTAGAACCCTAATTCGTATGAGACTTTGAGCAGCCGACTTTTGGCAGAAAAGAGAGGGTTTTTGGAGATCCAAAAACGAGTTCTAAGTCTCGAGATTTCTCGGTGCACATATCGAATAGAGATTCGAGTCCTAGCAGACAAGTTCCAATCGTTGGAATCCATCCCGAGGTGTGGATACGTGTAGAGGGCGAGGTATTCTTCCTGCCTTTCGTGATCAAACGACTTCTTCAGTTGATACAGGCCCCGAATCGATTGAGGTAAGCGTTCTAACGTTTTTACGAATTCAATAGCAGCATGGTTCTAGGGTTCTATAAATTTTTGTTTTACTTCCGCTGCACAAACCCTAGAATCGATCTCTTAGGAATTAGATTCGCTCATGAGATCCCAGGAAACCCAACAACAATTACCTACAACCACTCTAAGGACTTCAATCATCTATCAAGCATGTTTCTCGAACCTATTACGTCATTCTACCTAATCGTATCTAGTCTACGCTTTCCACATTCGTTCTTTTACTTTCTTTTTCTCTTCTTTCATCTAACTAGATTTTTTTTTGCTAGCATCTCGGGTTCCTAGGACGTTGAAGTTGAAGGGTTCTTATTCATCTTTTTTTTTCGATTTCTTTTATTGAATAGCCCGACCCACAACTTAGACCCGAACCATCGAATCGATGCACTCATGTCCTCGAACGATTTTCGTTGACGAGATAGTGACAGTGGAGTGTCGAGATGCTCACTATCTTTTTCTGCACATAAAGAAATACGAATGCATTTGATAATAGACTTTACCGATTTTGGCAAACATGGGAACGGTTCTTATAGAAACTTTTCTACTTGACTAGACAACATCGGTCCCATGGGTTCCAACCAACGATTTCTACTCCATAAGCTATTCTAGACAATCCTAAAGGTCAAGCAATCAATTCAACAAAACATAACCACGTTCAACGGATCACAATATTTTCAGGACGTTTCTACTCTCTCATACCATAGATCATCACATCAATGCTCAAAACGGTTTTATGCACGTGATCTTATATGTCCTAAACACTATATGTAAATGCATAGTCCTAAAAACAAACTATATGATCCTAGAACATTCTATATGCACATGCAACTAAAAAGTGAAAAGAAAAAGGAAAACAATGCATGCAACACTACTCTAAATAGATATGGTTAATTTGGCTTTAGACGAATCCTCCCCCAGACTTGAACTAGACACTGTCCTCGGTGTCAATTCTCATCTAGTAGAGGTAACCAATAA
>NW_010968113.1:26498-34742 GCF_000463585.1 Tarenaya hassleriana | reverse complement strand
CTGCCCTCACACAGCAACCCGAGACCTTTCAGCGTGTTTTGTCCTCACTCGCACGTATACCGAGACACTTCCCAGTAGGTCACCCATCCTGAGATTGCTCCAGAGTCAGCACGCTTAACTTTGGAGTTCTCTCGGGATAGTCAACCAAAAAGGTAGGTGCACCTTGTTGCTACGAGTAGCTCAACTAATTCTTTTATGTTATCTTAAACCGTATAGTCCCATACCTATACAGCCCTCGGATCTCTCTCATTCCGGTGTGTTCGATTCATCCCTGTACCCAGAAGCTCGTCAGGAGCCGCCCCTTGTCCGTGCCTCTGCACCGGCGATCACTCCCCGCCCTCCTACGGTACTCTGGGTTGTCACAGGCCCACCAGCTTCCGCCTGGTTCGTCCTCGAACCACACCGTACTGGGAGAGTACCGGCTCTGATACCATCTGTAACGACCCGAGGCCGCTACGAATTGTCGAAACTGCCCTCACACAGCAACCCGAGATCTTTCAGCGTGTTTTGTCCTCACTCGCACGCATACCGAGACAGTTCCCAGTAGGTCACCCATCCTGAGATTGCTCCAGAGTCAGCACGCTTAACTTTGGAGTTTTCTCGGGATAGTCAACCAAAAAGGTAGGTGCACCTTGTTGCTATGAGTAGCTCAACTAATTCTTTTATGTTATCTTAAACCGTATAGTCCCATACCTATACAGCCCTCGGATCTCTCTCATTCCGGTGTGTTTGATTCATCCCTGTACCCCCTACCCAGAAGCTCGTCAGGAGCCGCCCCTTGTCCGTGCCTCTGCACCGGCGATCACTCCCCGCCCTCCTACGGTACTCTGGGTTGTCACAACTTCGATCGATGTGATGTAGTTCTTCATTTACCTTATCGAGCGACCGAAGATTGAGTGGTGGTAATTGGGGGTCAGGATGGAAGTCCGATGGAAGAGGTGGTTGATCTCCTTGAATATCAATTTGGGGAACTGCTCGACCCGAGATGGGAATGGTCTCAGACGAGTAAACAACCAGTTCAACCTTATGTGATTTCACATCGAGTTTTCGCTTTTGTGAACATGATTGATCAAACTGAACGTCTTCATTGTGTTTCTTTAGGCGTGAAGGGAACGGAACCGGTGATGGTTTTGGCGGTGGAGGCACATATATCGGTTCTCTCTTTGTAGTTCGTCCTTTAATGCTCATCTGCGGTAAAAAAGTCAGGCGTACAATCCAAATAAGCATTAGAACACTCACCCCTTTTTGTGACCTGTGATAGCTCTAACTCAGATTGTTCCACGTCTTTCATCGATATGGTGTTAAGATACTCCCTGGAGTCCATTTCTGATTGTTTCATAAAAGTTTCTTTCCACTGGGAGGCGATTTTAGTAGTTATGTTGGATTGAGACTCGTGTAGTGATTGCATATAGTTCGAGAGCTCCTTTTGTCCCTGCAAAGCCTGAACGAGTAAGGATTTTATCTCAAAATCTATCTCCTGTTTAGTTGCAAACGATGGAGGGGTATATGCTTCCTAGGGTGATCTTTCAAAACGATAATAACTCCCATCGCCATGATCGTAATGATACGAAGGTATAGACTGATACTCTTGAAATTGATAGGATCCCTGGTTCTGCTGATAGTTGAAATCCCACTGCAGAGCATCCGAAGCATATGAATCGTAGGAGAGATTGGGGTAATGCGTCCAACCCGAATCATAAGGGTCGGGGTATGAATCATCCATGAAATAGCTCATATCCTCAATTCTCTATTCATGATCTGAAAAGAACGTACCTGCACACACAAAAGAAAACAAAGAAGAAAGGAGACGGAGGAAAAAAAAGAAGAAGAAAAAGAAAAAGAAAAAAACCCAAACTAGATAGGATCTAATCCTATTGTCTAAATTGTCCCCGGCAACGGCGCCAAAAACTTGATGTCGCAAATCTAGGTGTAGAAATATGATCAAGTAATAATAACCTAGAATCAACAAATACCGCAAGTGTACGAATCGATTGTAATAGCTAGGGTCGAACACAAGGACAAAAGTTAAGCAAAGAATTCAGTTCAAATCCAAGTCTAGATCCAGAGAAAATATGAGAATATGATGGAAAGTATCAAAGCAAATAACTAAAATCGGTTGTAACTATGGAAGACAAACACTGCAGGCTTCGGGATTGCTTTACATGCAAGGATCTTCTCTAAAGATGCAGATCTCTGTAATTCATAAATCCAATTCGGGGAATTCAAGCTCTGCAATAGAAATTAACTCTCTCAAATTTAATCTCACTATCCAAACTTTATCCTATTAATCTCTCGATTCAATAATCTAAATTCTGGATGCATGAACGAATGCTATCATAATTCCTAGGCAGATATTCATCTCTCGATGCAATACATGTTCCATCTATTGAGTTATTTCCAGATTATAACCCGATATGTCTATGCGAATTAAAACCCTAAGTTCATTCAATCAAGTGGCCAACAAGATCAAAAGCATTAATCTCAACTCAATAAATCGAATAGAATAAATAAATCCACAGAGTCTGGAATTAAAAACAATAGATCCCTACATAGCAAATCCCTAACCCGCAGCAAGGGGACTACTCGCTACACATCGAGACGACAGGGTTCATATCAATACAACAAAACATTATAAAATAGAATAAGGAAGAAACTCTTAGTCGATTTCTCGGCTTCGTGATCTCCGTCTTCTACTCCAATCTCTTGCTTCCTGATAATCTCTCTCTTTTCGTGCGCTCTAGGATGTATTCTCTGTGTAAAGCTTGAATTCTTTCGACCTAGAGGCTTTGCCCTCTTATTTCCCCGCGGTTTGGCCAAAATTGAAAGTTTTCCCGAATCTGGGGGTCGAACCGATCGTTTTGGCAAAGCCAAACCAATCGGTTTCACTTTTTGAGCAATTTTCCAACTTCTGCGATGTCGAACCGATCGTTTCGTCCATCCCGAAACGATCGTTTCGTGTCTCTGAGCAGTTTCGACGGACTTCACGAATTCGCTCATAACTTCCTACTCCGATATCAGATTTGGGTGATCTTTGTGTCTATGCGTAGATATTGAGAAGAGCTTTTCAATGATGTAGAGAATACATGTTTTTAACTTGTAGAGTGAAAGTTATTGGACTTGCAAATTCTGACGTTTTCTGAGCTTCACTTTTTCCCTGGAAACACTCTAATGTTTCCGTTTCGTCCATGATGTTCTGTTTTCCACTCCTTTTGCTTTTTTTATGCGTGAAAACCTGTTTAGATACCAAGGAACATAACCATGCAATGTCGAAGCCAAATGTGCCCTAGAATGCCTACAAATATATAAAATAGAGTGAAATACGCTAGACATCCTATATCAAAACGTCACCCAAAATACATGTTACCAGAGGCCATTAATATGGTAACCTTTACCATAAAATAAATCACCTCTATAAATGGACAGACATTTGTTATCAATAACAAATCTGAAACCATTTGAGTCTAAGCATGAAATCGATATAATGTTCTTACTGATAGCAGGAACAAAATAACAATCATGCAACTCCAATACAAGTCCAGAAGGTAAAGTCAGATCATAAGTCTCGATGGCTAATGCAGCAACTTTTGCTCCATTCCCAACGCAGAGATCTACTTCTCCTTTTGCCAATTGTCTACTTCTTCGCAACCCTTGCACATTTCCACAAATGTGGGAGGCACTTCCGATATCTAATACCCATGACGTAGAAGTAAGCAAATTAGCCTCTATAACGAAGACACCAGAAGTCGAAGCTTCTTTAAGCTTCTTCTTCTTCTGATCTTCCAAGTAGAGTCTACAATTTCTGTATCAATGCCCAATGGCATGACAGAAATAACACTCTTCTTTTTTTGGACTTGGGCTCAGGTTCAATGACAACGCTTATCACTTTCCTCTTGCCCTTGCTCTTGGAACACTTCTTTTTGTTGGATCTCTTTCCAACAACTACCATATCACTCTTTCCGTGGCTATAAACTTTCTTTTGGAATGACGCATTTAACTGATCAACTATTAAAGAATCGTCCATGTCCTCAAATCGCTTAGGCAATTTCGAAGTCATGTTTCCAAAATTCAAGCTAGACTTGTCCAGATCATCATCCACATGCTTCCAATAAGCATCAATGATCGATCTAGAAGCCGTGCTTAGAGGATTATTCTTCATAAGGATAGATCGCATCGTCGACTTCGGTACACTACCGGTCGACGCTATGTCCTACAGAAAAAGACAAAATAGAACGAAAAACACATCTATATGCAGATTCTATCAATGATCTACTACCAGCTAGTCCATCATCAATCAATGTCAACATATCCATGATCTACTACCAGCTAGTCCATCATCGACTAATGACAACATAGATGCATATACAAGCTATATTCCCATACAGAAAAATAACCCTATAATAATTTTCTATATGGAACTAAGATCCGTATTTCACATAAGAACAAGTTTTTACACTCAGCCTTATGCTATTTAGGTAGACATCTAATGTCAATCACATCCAATGTGACTCGTAGATCTTTTATGAGACTATGATATCGAATGTCATTGCATACTCGTCTCATCTGTACCGTTAAGTCTCAAGTCAAACTCGACAACTTAACCTAAGGTAAACCATGTTCAAGCTGTGGGAACCACGATTTTCCACCCTGCCTCACAAAGATAATCCGGCACGCTCAGCTTTGGCATGACCCGTGTTACGGACGATCGATGCCTTGACAGGTGCTCTAGTAATGGAAGGTACACGCTTAGCATTACATAAATAAGGGATTTTCGAAACCACACTTAGATCAAGCATCTACTTTCAAGCTATGAGAACCACCATTTCTCCATCTTGCCTCACCAAGATAATACGGCACACCCAGCTTTGGCATGGCCCATGACACGTACGATCGTGGCCTTGACAAGTGCTTTACTCGTAGAGCTCCTAGATCTAACCGGTTTCTGTGCAACGATTGTACATAATCCGAATAGACTATCCATTCGATTATGTAATCCCAATCCCTAAGCTCCCACTCAATCAAGCATATCTAATATCTTGATTAAGTTATATGCATTCATTCACTATAGATCATCCAAATGAACGAATCATGCTATTCTGAATCACAGTTGACCGGTTTAAGCAACGATTGCTCAATACAGATCCCGAAACGAAAAACCAAATTTTGGTGAAGCCTCGGGACCCAGACCGATCGGTCTAGGCCTAGACCGATCGGTCTACACGGCTCGGTCTCCAGGTCAAGGTCGGTCCAGACTTTTCGGTCTGGAACGGTCCAGACGGATCGGTCTTGGTCCAGACCGATCGGTCTACGCATGCAGACCGTTCAGTTCGGACCTGTCCGTCCAACCGACTTGCGAAACCCTAGACCGATCGGTCCAGAGGATCAGACCGATCGGTCCAGGCGAAAACGTGATCAGATCTCGTTTTCGTTGTTTCTGCCCCGTTTCAGACCCGAATTTGACTCTGTTTTCGCCTGCGAACTCAGAATTCGAAGCTCTTGCACATTATGCAACAATGAACAAAAAATCTACTCTAGATCCACAATCAAATCATGCATAGCATCAAAGCAAACACGGATTCAAACAATTCAAATCCTATAACGTGCATGATTGATCGGGTTCTAACAAAATTATGCAGAGCAACCAGGCTCTGATACCACTGTTGGTTTTTCCTGGGATCTCATGAGCGAATCTAATTCCTAAGAGATCAGTTCTAGGGTTTGCGCAGCGGATGTAAAACAAAATTTTGATAAAACCCTAAAACCTATCATGCATGATCTTGTAGAAACGTTAGAACGCTTACCTCAATCGATCTGGGACATGTATCAATTGATGTGTTCGTCTGATCACTGTAGGCAGGAAGAATACCTTGCCCTCTACACGTATCCACACGGCGGAAAGGATTCCAACGGTTGGAACTCGTCTGCTAGGACTGAAGAACACGTTCCTCTTTGCGCAAGGATTTCAGGGATCTAACTCTTAGGTTTTCAACTCTCGAAACCTGTCAATAGGGTCTAAAAGTCATCCAAGAGGATTAGGAGGCATTCCCCAAAGTTAATCCCACTTAAAACCCTAATTAGAGCGAGTTTAGAAAATCCCGACGTCTGGACCGATCGGTCCAGGCCTAGACCGATCGGTCTGGAGCTTATTTTACGTCTGGACCGATCAGTCCATGGTTCTGGACCGATCGGTCTGGAATAATTTCCGAACCGAGTGACTTTCACACGTTACCTCCGGACCGATCGGTCTACGCCTGGACTGATCGGTCTCGGCTGGCTGGATCGATCGGTCTAGACCTTCTAGACCGGTCGGTCTGGCCTCCGCTCCACCGGGATTTTCTCGTCTCTTCTCGCGCATTCGTCATTTCCTGTGTATGTGATCCTAACAGTATAACCCGAAATCTTTTATTCCGGTTACACAAGTCATAGGCGGTCTCTAGCAAGACACTATGACTACCTATCTCGAATAGAGTTGGTTCGTGATCCTACGAACGCCGGTGATGATTCCGTTTGATGATCCTTTTGTATCACGATATCATATGTCGAATATAAGGCATGGACAAGCCACCTTATCTGATTTGACTGCTTTCTCGTTCACTGAGTTCGACTGTCTGAAATAGAAGACGTTCGTCTATAGTGCGGCCACACATTTCTACAGTCTCGCTCACACGAGGGGCCCAGCGACATCTCTCTCTTTTACGAGAGGTACAAATCCCGTCTTGACTATCTACAATCCAGCACATGATTCGTTTCGTACCTGATACACGCCTTTATAGTCCTCCTGTTACGCAGGACGTTTAACGTATTCAAAGCACGCAACTCCTCATGTTGGATTCCGTAGATATCTCAGGTCTTAGGATCCAATCATGGAACCGCCATATGAGATTCAAGTCATGATGCTCGTCCATGTGACAATCTCATGCGGGTCATTCCAGTATTCCGTTCTCCAACGAATATCTATGATTGTGATCGTATCCAATACCTATGATCATCTATATGATCATCAATCACACATCGACTAGGGAGTTTAGTATTGTTCACAACAATACATGGATTTCATAACATATCAAGTATGTACAATACGTAATGAATCAAACACTCAACCATAAGCTCAGAGAAAGTGTCAATACATCAAATGTATCATAAGAAAGCTCATATAACAGTTCATCATAAAGCACTAAACCAACAAAATTGACTGAACAAAATGGCGGTTGACATCCCCAATCGCCAAGATAGTTATGTAACTGCTTGTCTAAAACGCAGAAAACTGTCAACTGTCCCGAATTGTCAACCATCCACGAGTCCAGAACACTTATTTTCGCACCACAATAGTCGTCCAGAACTGCTTTGCGCATCCAAACTTCTCGTCTGTTGTACACGTCCATCTGCAAAGCTGCATGCACTTGGCTATTCCCCATTCATCCATCATCTCCCTTAACCCGTTTGTCCGAGTCCAAGCCAACCAAACTAGCTCGTCCGCATATCCCAGTTCCACATGAATGTTGTCCCGACATTTGTATTTCCTCCCAAACATGTTGTTGGCCGCGTTCGATCATCGGTCTCAGCCTTTATGGATGTAACAGTGACCATGCACGGATGACTTTAGAGTCATATTAAGTCTCGCTTTCTTCCGTCAAGTTAACATATTGCTCATAACAATATCGAATTCTCCCGTTTATATAATCTTAGTCATTTAAAATAAGAAGAATTTAAGTAGCCTGATAATTATGTTTGGATCATGTAAAAACTCAATGAAGAGGATAATGGAAGGATATGAAATAATATCTCCCATGATATTATTCTCAAATCACATCCCTAATTTTATGTTTTATTGTTATCTAGAATATTGGCTATTGATTGACTACATATATTCATGTATTAATAATTAATGAGAATACAAAAAAATATAGGCATATGTAGTCAACGATTAAGTAATCAATAGCCAATATTCTAGACAACAATAAAGCATAAAATTAGGGATGTGATTTAAGAATAATATCACGGAAGATATTATTTCATATCTTTCCATTAGAGGAGACACCCACCGATCATATCATATGTTTACCGAATGAAGTTTGAATCGTTTTGGACAGATTCAAAGATGTAATGTCCCCATGAATGACAAGAAATTTCCACCAAGGAAAGAGACGGATCATGAGATCAAATTCGAAACTGTTGTATCAATAATATTCGTTTAAATATATATATATATATATATATATATATATATATATATCAAAGATATTTTTA
>NW_010968113.1:20841-26073 GCF_000463585.1 Tarenaya hassleriana | reverse complement strand
GATAAAATTCTAAACTGTTGTATAAATAATATTTGTTTATATATATATATATATATATATATATATATATATATATATTAAAGTTACTTTTAATTAAATTGTTGGTGGTTATTTATTGGATTTACCAAGAAAAAATCTAAAAAAATATCTGAATTTCTCAATTTTCTTAAAATAAAACCTGAATTTTATTTGTTATCAAATGAAAATCTAATTTTATTTTTCAATAAAAATTAATTTCGAATTTTATAATCGTTATCATTTTTAAACATTAATGATGAAGTGGAATATGACAAATCAATATTTTTTTATCATATTTAACACATTATTATCTAAATACCACGATATTTTTATAACATTTTAAAAATGGCTATTATTATAAATTTTCGATTTATTTGTAATTTTAAAAAATAAATTGAGATTTTATTTTAAAAAATAAATTTTATATTTTATTTTGTAAAAATTGACATGATATTTTCCCAAAAATCATTGTTGAACCGTCGTATCCGCCATATCCGCATACCCGACCCGATTTGTCATTGTTGTCCCTCTTCTTCTCCATCTTACCCTCTCCTCCGAATTTCCCTTCTCTCCTCTCCTCCTCGCCGGCGCCGGAAATCACCACCGCCGGTTAGAATTTTTCTTCTAATTCTTCGTCATCTTTTCGTATCACGGGAGGCGTTGCACGGATTGTTAACCATGGATACCGATCCTCGACAATTAGACCACATCGTAAGTTTGTTTTTCTCCTCCTTTGTTTGAGATGCTCATTCATTCTTATGGGTCCTATGAAATTGGAACCATGGTCCTGATTTTGGTGATCCAGTCGCATTAATTCGGTTTGCACTGTGCAATAGAGGTATAGCCCTAGGGTTTGTGTTCGGCCTCTGCGATATGTCATGATTTTGAAAAAGATATGTAGTTTCGTTCGTAGATGTTTTGAAGCGACATTGTTGGTTGTTGCTCGCTTGCCCTTTGGTTGATAAGCGATTTACATTGAGATTCTTGTCTGTTTGCTTCTTTCCGTTTCCTTTCATCGCAGAGTGTATTAGTTAACTTGGTATAGCTTTGGAAGATAATGGTTTGATGTACACATAGATCACGCTTCGCTGTTGAAAATGTTTTGTTCCTTTGTAATACGAAAAGATTTCACATTCTGTAAGAAAACCCTAGTTTGTATGATGATGGTGGTGGTGGTGGTGGTGGTGATGATGATGATGATGATATCCCTGTGGCTGTGATATTGTCCAGAAGTTGTGGCCGTAAACTGTATGTAAAGGATTCTTCATGAGTGAGTATGGTGTACATGTTGAAGCGATCGCCAGAGTTTTTTATTACTTGAGGATGTGTTATATGTGATGCCTTTGGATATGGACATATTTGCTTCACAAGTTTTTCATACTGACGACTTTTCTTGTCAATAGAAGTCATTAACTTGTCAATAGTCTGGAGATTTGGTCATACACTTTCTATCTCGCTGGTATTACGTTGTTGATTGATTCCATTTCTTTTCTTTATAGTTTATATGAAATTTTATGTGTTCTAAACTCTGTTTTCGAAGCCTAAGTATTTCTCGGTGTTAGCAGGTAGTCCATGACAGTGACATTCACAACATTGTTCTATCATATCTTGTGCATAATTGCTTCAATGAGACCGCGGACTCGCTCGTTTCTTCTACTGGATTAAAGCAACCTGAAAATTATCTTGAGGGTATGGACAGGAGAAAACGTAAGTGTAATTGCTCCTATACATTGAAAATGGAAAATTTCGTTTGTGGTAAAACTTTCACCGTTGATCTGCTGCTAGATGATGATAATAGAACACTCAGTCGTCCCATTTGTTTTGCTGGGCTGCTTTATATTCAGGAATAATAAAGTTTACACTGGAAGGTAAGGCATTGAAGGCTGTTGAACTTACTGAGCACTTAGCAGAAGGCATGCTTGAAAAAAACAAGGAACTGCACTTTGATCTTTTGAGCCTTCATTTTGTCGAGCTACTCTGTGCTAGAAACTGGTGAGTTAGAAGATTGATATCCATGGGAACGTTGCATTTCCTTAGTGTCTTCTGATCTTAAACCTTATATCTGTTTGTGCAGCACAGAAGCCCTTCAATTCGCTCGGACAAGATTGGCTCCTTTCGGGAAGGACCAAAAATATGTTGAAAAGCTCGAAGTGGGTTTTGATTCTTGTTTGGCGTACTAAATCCATCTCGGTTTTTTCGCATGTTACGTCTACGGTTGCTTAAATTTCCTGTCTCAGGACCGTAAACCCTAGTTTGTTGCCCGGATGCAGGATGTCATGGCCTTACTGGCTTATGAAGACCCGGAAAAGTCCCCGATGTTTCACCTTCTCAGCTTTGAGCACAGACAGCGTGTTGCTGACAATCTGAACCGTGCAATTCTCGGTCAGTTCCTCTTTCCTTGAACAATATTTCTCTTGCTTCTTCCATGCCGCTGCCTATCTATTTCACAAGCTTTCACCCGTTTTCTTTCTTCATTGCGCCAGAGCATGCGAATCTTCCAAGCTACACACCAATGGAAAGGGTAATACAACAAGTGACAGTTGTGAGGCAGTACTTGAAGCAAGAGAGCGGAAAAGTAATCCTCGGGCTTTCGTTATCTATTTTTCTACCTACTCGTCTCTAAATGCTTCGTTACCGAATCATCGATTTGACGGAACGCCGGAAAACTCTGGTTTCAGGACGGGTTTCCGCCCTTTTCCTTGAAGGATTTCCTCCAAAGCTGAAAACACAGAGGCTGCAACGGTTGGCTATAGATCTCATCAGTTCATCTCCATTGAAAATCCGCAAAAAAGAAGCTCAGAAGTTGGTCCCCTTTTGGAAAAAGGTTCGTTTGGGGACTTGATCCCTCTACTTGAATTGGTTTATGCTTTCACGAATACGTTTTGTAAATTTTGCTCTTTTGTTATTTTTATGTGTAATTCAAGAAACTCGAGCTTCTTTTGTGGCACCATGAAAAGGTTTCTTTAGTATTTTTTACTTGTCGGATTCATACGTATGATTATGTGAACATATGACTTCTTGTTTTGTCCTGTTTTTTTTTCCTTGGGGCTGGTTGGAACTGGTGGAATAATTAATGTTATTAGACTAGTCAAAGTCATGACTCATATCTATATATATATATATATATTGTTTCTTTAAAAAATTTAAATAAAAAAAAAAAAGAAAATCCAAAAAACACACACTAAATTTCTCAAATTTAATTAAAAAAATAATAAACTTTTTTCTTTTCAAATAAACATTAAATTTTATAAATAAATTTAAAAATACATCAAACTTTTCAAGTATAAAAAAAATATTAATTTTTTTAAATAATTAAAAAAATATATAAACTATCTGCTATTATAAAAAAAATATATAATTAGAATAATCTTATATGTTTACATTGTCAACTCATTTTATTTATTTTAAAAATCGCTGTTATGTAATTTTTTTTATCAAAATTAAAAAATTTAATGTTTATTTAATAAAATAAAAAATTTAGTATTTTTTTAAGTTAATTGTTTTTTTACAATTTTCACAATAAAAAATGTAAAAGACATTTTTAGAATCTTTATTGCTTAAATATTAAAATCCGAAATTTGCGATATTTAATATTATGTTTATTTGTATTATAATTGTAAAATTAATTTATCTATCATAATTAAGTGGAAAAGTTGTCTCTCTCTTTGCACAAAAAGCTCAATAATGGCTCATCATGGTCCTTCGTTCTCCTTCTTCTGCAATCTCTCTCTCTCTCTCTCTCTCTCATGGAGTCAACAGAGAAGAAAATCTCGCTGGAGCTTCTTCCATGGTTGGTAGTCCATGAAGACGGAACAATAAAGAGAATCGCCGGAACCGAGACTTGCCCGCCCGGGTTTGACCCGGAAACCCGGGTTCTATCCAAAGACATAACCATGGAACCCGAAACCGGGCTATCGGGTCGTATCTACAGGTCCGATCCGGTTCTACCGGGTGGTAAACTTCCTCTGGTGCTCTACTTCCATGGCGGCGGGTTCGTCGTCGCCTCCGCTGCATTCCCCAACTACCACAAGAGTCTCAACAAGCTCGTCGCCGAGGGTAATATCATCGCCGTCTCCGTTAACTACAGGTAATCCGGTTTAATTTTGAAATTCTTTAACCGGCCCGGTTATCTGTTAAATTCGTGCTGTGCGTGTGCGTGTGCGTGTGTGTAATTCGCTAGATTGACCGCCCTTGAATTGACTCCATATAATATTTTGAAGTTGATGTATCATTATTCTTTTTTATCATATGATAAATCGGAATTATGATTTGGTTAGGCCTTAATAAAAAAATGAATTATGTATACTGAGAGTTTTTAATCGGTTAATTTAGTTTTTTGTTACGAAAGAAAATCAAAAATGTTTTTTATTCTGTAATCATGTTCGCGTGTGTTTATTAAATAATTTCACTAGATTTACCGCCTATACCATATAATATTTTTAAAGTTGTTGTATCATTGTTCCTTTTTTTTATAATCATATGATAAATTTGAGTTATGATTCGGTTCATTTTTTTATTTATATTAAATTATGCCTCTTCAACACTTTGATTTTAACAAATAAAAAGTCTAGTGAATTTTGTTTTCACAAATTCAATGTTTCAATAAAAAAATGGTGGGTTTATTAAGTTTGATTAGTTAATTAACTCAAATTAAAACGGAACTGATTTGGAGTTATGCATGACAACCATCATCACGTATTAACGGAATAGACGGCGATGATGATGATGATGATGATGTCAGGTTAGCGCCGGAGCATCCACTCCCGGCGGCGTACGAAGACTCATGGACCACGCTACAGTGGATCCGATCCCACATGACCCGACTCGGATCTGAACCCGCGCCCGGAACCGAGTCGTGGATCAGCGAGTTCGCAGATCTCGACCGATTATTCCTCGTCGGAGACAGCGCCGGAGCCAACATCTCTCACCACCTAGCAATCCGGCTCAAACGATCCGACCAGGACCCGAATCTGAAGATCCGGGGGATCGGGATGATCCACCCGTATTTCTGGGGATCGGAGCCGATCTTGTCAGAGGTGGACGATCCAGAGCGGAAAGCGATGGTGGATTCGTGGTGGAGATTCGTCGGCCGATCGGAGAGAGGTTGCGACGATCCGTGGATAAACCCGTTCGGAAACGGCTCGGCGGAGGTGGAGGATCTGGGATGCGAGAGAGTGATGATCTGTGTGGCGGAGAAGGACGTGCTGAGGGAAA
>NW_010968113.1:17523-20713 GCF_000463585.1 Tarenaya hassleriana | reverse complement strand
GGAAAGAGGGAAGGAATACTACGAGAGATTGGTGAAGAGTAGAAGCTGGTGGAGAGGATCCGCAGAAATGGTGGAGACGAAAGGGAAGGATCATGTTTTCCACATCTTCGAACACGATTGCCATGAAGCCGTTGAGCTGATTCGTCGTTTGGCTTTGTTCATGAACCATGCCTGATGATGATAATGGTGATGATGATGATGATGGTTGTTATAGTCTTTGTGTTCTTGTCGATTGAAAAAGCGTGATATAGAACGTGTGGTCCTTCGATTCTAATGGTAAGGAAGTGATTCGCCATTAGGGGGCTGGTTACGATTTTTGGCGGTTAAAAGTGATTGAAAAATCGATTGATTAAACCGCAACCAATCGCAACCGCAATAAAACGTGGATTTCTAATCGCTACTTTATATCTGTATTTCAATATCGTTTCAGAACTGGCACTACCCGTGTTAAGTGCATGTTTCTCGTCCTTCATTTGTAGTTGTCAGGTCCAAATCTCAATCATGCTCTCATCCTCTTTCTTTACTCGTCCCGACTTTAATTCCTCTCGAACCTTATCTCCCGTTCGTATTTGTACTTTAAGAATGTCCTTATCATCTGCAACCGTAATCGTAACGGTATAATTAGTCGACTCTAAAGTTTATTGATATGATCAAAATATATTATATAATATATATATATATATATATATAAGTACCGTTTGTGTAAGGAGTGTGTGACACGTGTCCCTTTTTGTTAAGAATATGGAAGGTTTTTATTATGTGATTTTCAAGAGTCAAATCTCATTTAAAAGAAAAAATACACATTACAATTGGTTTAATTATACATACATTAGTCACAAAATCCAAGGAGTCAAGTTGGTGTTGTTGTGTCTGTATATATTTTTATTGATGTTACCAAAGACCATTCGTATATCTTGTTTTTATTTTTTTATTTAAAACTATGTATTTATAATAACTAAATACATTATACGTAAGAAATATTTATATATGTAATAATCATATCTTTCTATATAAAAGTATAATTCACTTAATCAGGGTATGACGCATGTCATTTTTAATATTTTTAAATTAGTTTAAATTTTTATTAATTAAATCAAAATCATTATTGATTTCAACAATACTCCATTAATTTTAATTAGATTTAAATAATTTTTGTTGTAAAAATAATAAGAACTATATATACTAAAAGGAGATATAAAGAAGAGAAAGAGATATATGAAGAAGGGAGGGTATTTGATTTGTATTATGCTTTCTTTCTTGTTTTGATGTGTTTTTAAAAAATAGTTTACACATGCCTATTTATAGGCTTACAAAAATGTAAAACAACATTTTATGAATTAAATAACAAAAATGTTACAAGAAGAGTAAATATAGACATTCATTATTTTGTAAGTTTCTTAACACTCCCCCTTGAATGTCTATTGACCAAAAGATATGTTTTGATACCGCCTCGTTAAAAACCTTACCAAGAAAACCCAGTGGGACAAAACTTGGTGAAGGAAAAAAAGAGTGCAATACATATCTTTTTCTCCCCCTAGAAATAACATCATTTTATATCTCTCAAATGCTGCATCCCAATCATATGTACCATCTTTTCAAATGTCGATCTGGATAGAGACTTAGTGAACAAATCTGCTGGATTCTCACTTGAATTAATTTGATGAATACTTATTTCACCTTTTTCTTGAAGATCATGAGTGAAGAAGAACTTTGGCGAGATATGTTTCGTTTTGTCACCTTTGATGTAGCCATTCTTTAACTGTGCTATACATGCAGTATTATCTTCAAATAAGATTGTAGAAATATCTTTATCGGTTGAAAGTCCACATGATCCCCGAATATGATGAGATAACGATCTTAACCAAACACATTCTCGGCTTGCCTCATAAATCGCCAATATTTCTGCGTGATTAGTTGAAGTTGCAACCAAAGTTTGCTTTGTAGAACGCCATGAAATTGCAGTTCCACCATAAGTGAATACATATCCTGATTGAGATCGGGCTTTATGCGGATCTGATAAATATCCTGCATCTGCATAACCAATTAAATCTGATTTGGTCATGTTGGAGTAATATAAACCCATATCCATGGTCCCTCGAAGATATCTAAATACATGTTTCACGCCATTCCAATGTCTTCGAGTTGGTGAAGAACTATATCTTGCTAACAAACTTACGGCAAAAGATATATCAGGACGTGTATTATTAGCAAGATACATTAATGCTCCAATAGCACTAAGATATGGCACTTCAGGACCAAGTAGTTCTTCATTTTCATCACGAGGTCTAAACACATCTTTATTAACATCTAATGACCTTACTACCATGGGAGTACTTAATGGATGAGCTTTATCCATATAAAATCTTTTAAGTACTTTTTCCAAATAAGTAGATTGATGTAAGAAAACTCCATCTGTTAGATGTTCAATTTGAAGACCTAAACAATATTTTGTTTTTCCAAGGTCTTTTATTTTAAACTCCTTTTTTAAACATTGCACAACTTGTAATAACTCTTCAGGAGAACCGATGATATTTAAATCATCTACATAAACAGAAATTATGACGAATTTAGATCCTATGGTTTTTATGAACACGCATGGACATATAGGATCATTATTATAACCTTCTTTGGTTAAAAATTCACTCAAACGATTATACCACATTCGTCCTGATTGTTTCAATCCATACAATGCTTTGTTTAACTTTACTGAATAAATTTCCCGGGAATTATCAATATGTGCTTCAGGCACTTTAAATCCTTCAGGGATTTTCATATAAATATTATGATTTAATGATCCATACAAATAGGCTGTGACTACATCCATGAGACGCATTTCAAGTCTTTCATGTACTGCCAGACATATTAAATATCGAAATGTTATTGCATCCACCACATGAGAATATGTCTCTTCATAATCAATACCGGGCATTTGGGTAAAACCTTGTGCAACAAGTCGTGCTTTATATCTGATAATTTTATTTTGTTCATTTCTTTTCCTTATAAATACCCACATATAACCTACTGGTTTAATGCCTTTCGGTGTTTGGACTATAGGTCCAAAGACATCTCGTTTTTTAAATGACTCTAATTCAGACTTGATTGCCTCTTTCCATTTTGGCCAATCCTTTCTATTTCTACACTCTTCTATAGAGGTAGGTTCATGATCCTCATTTTCGTTTATGATATCGCG
>NW_010968113.1:0-17374 GCF_000463585.1 Tarenaya hassleriana | reverse complement strand
TAGTGACGTAGTTAATCGAGATCTCTTCATTATCATTAATTGTAGGTACCTGATTCTCTTCATTATTAACTATGTCAACGGTCTCTTCTGGAGAAATATCCTCGTTATTATCATAATTATTTGCTCCTTTTCTTTTTCGAGGATTTTTATCTTTGGAACCAATTGGTCTACCACGCTTCAGGCGTGCCTTAGACTCACTAGCAATCGTAGGTTGCTCTTCATATACATTAATTCTAATAGGAGCATTTACAGCTGGAATATGAGATTTTGTTACTCTTTTGTGGTCAGTAAATGCATCTGGCAGTTGATTTGCAATACTTTGCAAATGAATTATCCTTTGAACTTCTAGTTCACAATCTTTTGTTCGAGGATCTAATCCTTTTAATGATAATTCATTCCATGATATCTCATTTTCCAGTTGTTTATTATTCCCTCTTAATGTTGGGAATAATGATTCGTCAAAATGACAATCTGCAAATCTTGCAGTAAATAAATCTCCAGTCGTTGGTTCAATATATTTGATTATAGATGGAGATTCATATCCAACATAAATTCCCATCCTTCGTTGGGGTCCCATTTTTGTGCGTTGTGGTGGACTAATTGGAATATATACCGCACATCCGAATATTCGTATATGGGAAATATTTGGTTCCTGACCATGAACCAATTGTAATGGAGAAATATCATTGTAACTTGTTGGTCTGATTCGTATAAGTTGTGATGCATGTAGAACAGCATGTCCCCAGGCCCCTATAGGGAGATTAGATTTTATAAGCATAGGTCTCGCAATCCATTGGATTCGTTTTATAAATGATTCAGCTAGACCATTTTGAGTGTGAACATAAGCTACAGGATGTTCCACTTTTATTCCAACCGACATACAATAAGTTATAAATGATTGGGACGTAAACTCACCAGCATTATCGAGTCGAATTGTTTTTATTGGATAGTCAGGAAAATGTGCTCGTAATCGTATTATTTGTGCAAGTAACCTTGCAAAAGCTAAATTACGAGATGATAACAAACACACATGTGACCATCGAGTTGATGCATCGATCAGAACCATAAAATATCGAAATGGTCCACATGGTGGATGAATTGGGCCACATATATCACCATGAATTCGTTCCAAAAATGTTAACGATTCATTTCTTATCTTAGTTGGTGAGGGTCTTATTATCAACTTTCCTTTGGAACATGCAGCACAAGAGAATTCGTGAGATTGAAAAATCTTCTGGTTTTTCAATACATGACCACATGAATTCTTAATAATTTTTCGCATCATTGTTGAACCAGGATGACCTAATCTGTCATGCCAAACCTTAAATGTATCTGTAAACTTCTGGTTTACAATGTCAGTAAATTTTGAATTTACTGTATTATATGATTCACTCATTCTCATAGTTATATAATATAATCCAGATGAAAACGCGGGTAGTTTTTCTAACATATATCTTTTGCCCATCATAATTGAGGTAATGCAAAGATATTCAATATTTCTTTCACTCATAGTCTCAATATGATATCCATTTGAACGAATATCCTTAAAACTTAACAAATTTCTTTGAGACTTAGGCGAAAATAATGCATTTTCGATCATGAGTTTTGTGCCATTTGGCATAATAAAACTTGCTCTTCCAGAGCCCTCAATTATTTGTGCACATCCTGATATAGTATTGACATGTGCTCGATCATTTCTCAAATTCAAGAAATATTTCTTATCTTTAAGAATAGTGTGCGTTGTCGCACTGTCTATAAGACATATATCCTCAACTTGGAGCTCAGAATGATATTTATCCATGATCTTGAAAAAGCTTCGTGCTGATAACGTGTTGTAAAAATAATAAGAACTATATATGCTAAAAGGAGATATAAAGAAGAGAAAGAGATATATGAAGAAGGGAGGGTATTTGATTTGTATTATGCTTTCTTTCTTGTTTTGATGTGTTTTTAAAAAATAGTTTACACATGCCTATTTATAGGCTTACAAAAATGTGAAACAACATTTTATGAATTAAATAACAAAAATGTTACAAGAAGAGTAAATATAGACATTCATTATTTTGTAAGTTTCTTAACAATTTTAATCAAATTCCATTAGTATGATCATTTATTATTATCTTTAAATCTATATATATTAATAAAGGAGTTTAAAGAGATTTGGTGAGGCCACCTAAGCATCCACATCATCAATTTTTTTAATTTTTAATTGGTTTATTACAATATTCATTAACTATATATAATTAGATTAATTAGTTTTGTAATTTTTATTTCATATAACTACTAAATTGTTAGGTTTTATATTATATTATATTATTTAAAGCTCATCTTTATTATATAAAAAACCCTTTTTAATATTAGTTTTATATATTATTAAGATTTGTATTTGATAACACTTATATTTCAAATTGTATTGCTATCTTTATTTTAAAAAGGAAAGATATCAATAGATTAATACAATTAAAAAGTTCATCTTTATCATATAAAAAATCTATTTTGATAATGGTTTAATATATTATTGACATTTTTATTTGATTATATTCATATTTAAAATTTATTTATAATTCAATTTGCCTTCAAAACCATAATTATAATTCATTACATTGCAAATTATTTTTAGTGAATAAAAGTTTTTAAAAAATTATAATAACGAATGGTCAAGACTCTACATTAGCCCACTAATAACTACATTTATTATTATTATTTAATTAGTATTATTGCTGGGTATTCATTAGCCCACTAACTTTGGTTTTATTGGTTGTTATATAAGATTTTGTCACCGATAGTTTCTTTCTCATCTGAGCTTGGAATGCAGTTTGGTTCTTGCTTAGAGGATTGATGTCGATTCACATGTACTAATTTGGAGCTTATGCAATCTCTTCAGTAACATTTGATAGTTTGGTGAATGGTGTTAACCTCTATACGTCAGGTATGGACTCCTGCAATCTTCAATGGTCTTGGTAATTATTACATTCCTCAGGTTATAGAGCTACAGGTTATCCTTCAGGACATAGCCCTGGCAACATAAAATGAGAGGCTCCCCCAGGTAAATTCATCTACAATATTTTCCGCTTGTATTTACAATGTGGTTCCTATCCGGTTCATCATTTCCGCACATGCATCTACACGACATCCTTTTATTTCCTTTTTTTCACTTCTATATAAACATATGTATATATTTATGCGTAAATATATATTGTGGTGTAAGTTATATTTGAATAAATGTGTGAGAATTTAAATTGGATGGCTGATGGGAGAATAGAGAAAGCATAGAGGAAGGCTGCAAGTTTTTGGAGAAGTTACGAAAATGGTTTCTATCGGTTACTTGGAACTTGCTCTATAAGACCACTTTTGAGGGCTGTGAAAACTTATAGAAGATTTTATGCTTCTGCAATATTTTAAGTCCAGTTTCAGAACATATGTGAGATGAAACCAGTAGTCTGTGTATAGGTGTGTGTTAATGCAGTTAATATGTATATGTATTATAACGTATAGATAAAAATATATGCATCCTATATATATATATATGATAAATGTCATGTATGTAACACGTTGTCATATAATAATAATTGAAGCCAAAAAAATAACACATTGAGCCATAATCCGATTCAATAATAATAAACTAACTGTACGAAAAAAAATAAAATCCACTTATATTTTCCTCATCTTTTGTCATTGAAAACTAAAAACTAAAATCTTACAACTGTCTTTTTTTGCATCGTATATTTTCACATATAAATTATATGACTCAAAGTATCTTTTTATGCGAAATGTTCACAAAGTTTACGTGTAAAGGACTTCTGAAAAATGATTGATACAATCACAATCGTTCTAATCACAATAAAACGTTAAGATTCAAATCGTAACGATTGAGTTTTACAACGTTTGATATATACATATACTAATTATATACATACATATATGTAAATATATAAACAAATGCAAGTACATATATACATCCACATATAAATACAAATATATACACATATATACACATACATAAAATATACAAATACATACACATATATACATACATACATACATACATACATATAAATACAAATATATACACATATAAATACAAATAAATATTCCACTAATTTATGTATGAAAAATATGTTTATTTTTAAGATTAGTTGATTCCAAAAAAAAAAAATTAGATGCCGCATATTCTAAAATTTTGGTGTTTTTCTCAAATTTTATTGGTTTATAAAAAATCTTATTAATTAAAAATAATCAATAATTTATTATAATTGCAAAATAAAATACAATCATACCAAAAATTATTGTGGTTATTTATTAGTCCATTGATAAACGGTGGAATAGTCTATTAACGAATACAATTATTTTGGAGTAAATGAAAGTTATTGTAACTTTGGATTACTTAGGACAGTTAAAAACTAAAATACAAAACATCTATGATGGTTTGTTAGCCCAGTAATGCAAAAAAAAAAACGTGAATAAGCGTATTCATTTGCAAATACAAGTGTCTCTACTATATAACGGAACCGACAACTTCTCTCATGTCAAAACTTAACGTAGAAATTGGCTAAAGATGATGAAAGTGATTTCACTCTCTCTAAAAACAAATTTTCAACCAACCCTTCAACACAATCAAACGAAGAGACCCTTCAACAATTTCAGCCCAACCTCATCTCGGTTTTTTCGACCAATTCCCAGAAAAACCCTCCGAAACCTCTCGCCGATCCGTCGGCGAATTAGCAAACCCACTCGACACTAGACGCCCACACACTGCCGGTCGTCATGGTGGGGTCGGCCAATGCCGACAACTATGTGGAGATTGAGATACTGCCAAAAGAAGGGCAGACGATCTCGACGAGGATAGGAAATACCTTCGACAGCGGAAAAAGTCGCGAAAGGCAACATACGGGTCGGAGTTGCTATATCCGACGTTCTTCGCCGGTCATGTTGGAGACGATGGGCACTGAAAGCTGATCGAGGATGCTCTGGACACTGGGTGTGGGGTTCATCTGGACTATGTCCGATCAGGGACGGAGGCGCCGATGGGACATGCGGTGGTGATGATGCCAGACGGACATAACTCGGATATAACGAATAATTTTATTATACTCATCTATATCTTCATCTAATTAATTATTTAATTTTATTTATTTTAGTTATGTATTTTACAAAAATATTTACAAAATTATTGAAAAAATGTGTGTAAGTTTATGTATATATGTATATATATAGATTTATTTCTTTCATTATTTATTATTTTTATATTCGATTATTTATTTTATTTACTTTATTTTTATTTTTTGATTTATTTTTAATTCTATAACGTTGGTGGAGAGAGTTTAAACCTTATGACACAGTAAAATTTTGTTTATCTAATTATCTATTATAATAAAGCCTTTTATGCAAAACTTTTTTAAATATGTTAAAATACAATTTTAAATTGATTTAGTCAAATAAAAAATAGTTATCGAATTTATAAAATTAAAAATAATTAAAAAATTTATGAATACAACATAATCAAAATTTCAAAATGTTGAACAAACTATCAAAATTTTGTTTTCATTGCAAAGCTAATCAAAATATTATTGTTTTGATTTACATAGAATAATAATATCTTTAACAATCTAAAACCAAAAAAGATCGTAAATCGAAAAGAATATATGACTATAAATACTACAAAAAATACAAAAAAAATAATTTACACAAACTAGACAAACTTAACTCTTTTGAAAATGTTTACAAACAATATAATGATAATTTTATAATACTTTAATTTTACCGATATACTTATTTATATAAAAAAACAAATTCTATCAAGATAACTATATTTATATCTCCATTTATTTTTGCGTTAAATGAATAAAGATTCTGTGATAAAGGAATATAAAGTCAAAAACACTGAAAGAGAAAATGAAGCATTTGATTGCTACATAAAAATGAAAACAATGGCTTTTTCTAAAATATTTTGATGATTTTTATACAAAAAAAAATTCTCTTATTTTTATAAACTACCTAGCATTTCTAGTTTTTGAACTCAATCATTTGATTGTATTTTGCCTCATAATCAATTTTAAATAGTTTTATGTAGGCGGGTGAACTGATTATGATTTAGGATCTAAAACTTATTCTGATTTTATATTTTATCTATTTTTATAACCTTGAAATTGGTGTGTAAACTCATAAACAATACTTTAAGTAAAATTCAAAATCATATCTCCAAATTCATAAATAAGAGAAAAATGTTCAAAAAATATATTAAATGAGATAATTAGACTATATTTTAAAAATAAAAAGGGAAAATCACAAAAAAAAAAATACACTGAACTTTCAAATTTTGACAAAAAAAACCTTGAATTTTTTATTTTATCAAATAAACATTAAACTTTTTAAGTTTGACAAAATAAACACTTAACTCCTCAACGATTGTCAAAATAAACAAAATGACTGATGTGGCACAAGCAGATGCAAGCACGCCAGATTATTTTTCTTAGTTATTTTGGACAATAAAAAAAAATTCATGTATTTTTTTGGATCATTAAAAAAGTTCAGTGTTTTTCCATAATTGGAGAAAAGTTCATGTATTTTTTGGATCACTTAAAAAGTACAGTGTTTTTTTAGATTCGTTTAAAATGTTTAATATTTATTTGATACAAAATAAAGTTCAGTGGTTTTTTGTCAAAATTGAAAAGTTCAATGTTTTTTCTTATTTTCCCAAATAAATAATTAAAAGTAAAATATATTTTCTATTTCTCATACTACAAACATATAAAAAAACTATTATCTTTAACTACACTATTTTTTTAAACTATAATTATTAATAATTAACTATTAAAATTTATTTTTACTATATATAGTATTCGCAATATCAATTAACAAAAATTGTCCATTTTATCCAAACTTTAAAAATTTTATACTAAACAAATTCATCGATTTTAATTTTCAGAAACGATAATAAAAAATATAGCGTATGATACATCTAAAATGAAAAATATTTTTATTAATATTTAGTACCTATTTATTACACTATTACACTATGTTCAATATTGTATTTACTTTTTGTTTTATAACATTGCAAAAATTAAAAATAAATAATATTTTATTTATTCATATACATATATTACAATTATATTGACTAAATATGTATTTGTTTGTGAAAAATGTATGAAATTATATATACAAACTTATTTAACTAAGGATGATTTTATACGACAATAATACAATAATATTTAAATTATTTCATTTAATTATTTCTTTATATATAATGATTTCATAACTAACAAAGATAAATATTTAATATTAACAACAACAAAAAAGAATAAACCGCGCATCGCGCGGTTCCTTCCTAGTTAAATATAATTTTTTAAAAATTGCCTATAAATTGGTTAGTGTTTGCACGCCAAACTTTCATTATTTGCTTATAACTTTTTTTTTTGTAAAAATATTTGCTTATAACTTTGCTGGTAGTGTTTTTTTTTATGTAATTTGGTTTTGTTGGTAGTGTTACTCAGGAAACAACAATCTAAACATGCGAATCTGACCAGTCCTCGAATCGAAGCTTAATGGAGTCATCATCTCCGTTGATGGGAGAGACGGTGTCACAGAAGATGAGATAGAAAAGGTGGAGACCGCTTTTGATCGAGTCATTGGATCGGAGGCAGATGCAGACGAGGGAAAATCACTCTCCTAGAAGAGAAACCGACAAAGAATCACCAAATATACCGCCATCTCCAGCAAGGCGTAGAAGCACGACGGGAGAAGCAATGACGAAGATTAGCTGGGGGAGAAACCAAAAAGGGGAAAAGAAGGGTTTATGGTAAAAGAATCTATAAAATGTTGGGGAAGAAAAGACGAGCTCAAAACTGTGTAGAGAAAGTAAGGTTGTTTTGATATAATTGAAGTAGCCAGGAGATGTTTCTGTCATTTCAATTAAAATGGTCCACCGCCATATGTGAATGAGTTTGTATTTCATGAAATTATCAGTATTATTTTAAAGGGTAAAACCCCTAAAAAACATCATATTTGCAAAAATATATACAAATAAACATTCAACTTGAAAAACTTCATTCAATCCCCGAACTTGTAACTTGTCACTGAATAAAACCTTGAACTTGCAAATTATTGCTCTAATAAACCTTTGACCGGTTTGACCACAATTTCAAACGATCGGAAATCTACGTATTAACGGATTGTTGATGTCACCTTATGCACGTTATCAATTTTAATTTAAAAAATGACATCAGCAATCCGTCAATACATGGATTTCTGATCGTTTGAAATTGTGGTCAAAGCGGTCAAAGGTTTATTAGAACAATAATTTGCAAGTTCGAGGTTTTATTCAGTGACAAGTTACAAGTTCGGGGATTGAATAACAGTTTTTCAAATTGAATGTTTATTTGTATATATTTTTGTAAATTGGAGTTTTTTTAGGGAAGGCAGAGCATTGTATACTCGGTGGCACGGGGTGTAAAAATATATCAATTTTAAAATATCAAATGAATACATAAAATTTACTATGACTATTAATATTTTATTTTTGACAAATATCGTCAAAATATGATAAATAGTTTTCTACTAATATTTATACTCTTATAAATTTAAAATGGGTCTAATAATAATCGTAGCAACTATTAAAGTTTTAATGTAATGTAATGTGAAATATCAGTTTGATTGGGTAAGGATCCCCTAGAAATCACTGGATTTTTATTTTGAAGATTTTTTCAGAGATTTATCCAATCGGGTTTGAAGTATATAATCCAAATGAAAAGTCATCAGGAATGAGTATACAATAGTGTCTTCTGAGTTTTATAAGCATCGTTATTTCTGATTGACATAGAAATAAATACTAACAATAATAATGATGATATTGATACAAATTAAAAATCACTAAAATCGTTGGTTTGCAAGTGTACTTTTATAATTAGAAAAACAAATAAACAATATTTTTTTTAATAATTAGAATAATTTTTATTAAAAATCTAACCAGAAGTAATGTTTGTCTCAATTGAATCATAACTATCTATGAATATATATATTCACATGTACATATATATATATATATCTAGACAAATACACAGATATATACACTTACATAAATATATATACATATATATATACTTGTATATATATAGATATATATACATACCTATATATGTATATATCTATGAGTGAACCTAGAAAACAATTTAATTAGGACAAATACTTGCATATCAATATAAGTGGTGAAAACATTCATTTTCTTTAAATTTATTAAATTCATAAAAAAATATTTTTTTATTAAAATTATCGGGATATGTGATTCCACTGGTTATAAAGTGGGTCTATTCTATATATATTTATTTATGTGTGTATATATACACACATATATATGTATATAAAAGTGTATCTATGCACATATGTATATATATACATGTCTACATATTTATATATATGTATGTGTATGCATATATGTATGTATGCATGTATGTATATATAATAAGTGTATATCTAATTATTGTTATATTATATATATATATTGTTATTTTTTTATCGTAAATTTAGGGAAATATAAAATTTTGGTTGGGAGAATCGGTACAGATAATTAATTAACGATATCGGTTTAAACCTTTTCATTCGATTATTTTAGATTTATTGCTTTACCAAAATTACAACTTACAAGCAAATGGTCTCATTACGAAATATTTTATAGTTAATGATTTGTATAGAGAATATTTAAAATTAAAACTAATAATAAATTTTAAAAAAAATTTATATATTTATTGTCCGCGCGATGAGCGCGCGGGGTTATTTGAAATTCTAATTCCTATCATGGATGGTTTACAAAATTATGATAGATCTTTTAAAAATAAAAAATGAATTTAATTCATTGATCGCATAATCGAAGATCTTAGGATCAAATAAACCAAACTGAGATGAGAAAAACAACGAAAAACAAATTTAATAAAATATAGGTCAAACTAAATGAAAGATTCAACTAAATGAGACTCCAACTCAGATTTGTTTAAGTTAAGAACTGGATTATTTTTATATGGATTATTGAATTATTATTATTATTATTATTATTATGATAATATATAGTAAATATGAAATAATCTTAGTTTTATATTTTAAGAAAAAAAAGTATAAAGACGACAACATCTTAGTTTATAAAAAAATAATACACTGATATCTAACTTTTAATTTTATATTATAACATACGAAAATATAAAAATAAATATAAACATTATTCACATCACTTTTTGAAAAAAAAAAGATATCCGATATTTTTAAAATTATGTATCATTTTCATTTAAAGATATAAAATATAAATTTAAAAACACAATATATATAAAATATATTTAACTTTATAATTAATAACAAATTTTTTAAAATTTAATCGTATTTATAGTCCGCGCGATTCGCGCGGGATAAATACCTAGTATATATAAAGTCAAGATAGAGTAAATAGCATTTAAAACTTTTATTTATAATAACTAAGCACAAATATTTATGTATATAATTAAAAGTAATTAAAAGTCTTTACAGGAGATGTTTACTATATAATAGCATTGCACCTGTAATGGGTGATATGCCGCTGGAAAAAAAAAGAGAGAGAGGGAAATAATACTCAGGCGTTAAGGAAAAATTCAGAAAATTTCTACAGAGATTGAAGGTAGATCAAAAGGCTCCATGATGAGAAGATAACATGCAATAATATGCATTTGGATTCCTCTTTGGCGATAATCTTTTCAGTATTACCTATCAAACAGGTTTTGGCTAATAAACCATATTCAAAAGAGTGCAAGACTACAGAGGGTTGATCTCATTGATCTATCAACGACATTGGAAATGGATGCATAACCAAAGGTAATTTGTTGTTGGATATTAGTTTTTCGTAGTACATCAAATTTTTATTGAATTTATTTGATCTAACGGTTATATGGTAATTTACAGAAAATATGAAGAACGATTAATATAACGAGAATAGAGTACTTAGTTTTCCAACCTTCTAATAGATACTCCTTCTGTTTCACAATATTGGATATTTTAGATGATTTTTTGTATTTCTAAATAATTGCCATATATTTTGGACAATATTGAAATATATTTTGTATTTTTTTTTTATGATCAATATTTAATAAAATGTGTAAATGATATATGTTTAAAGGGTAGTGCAGTGCACAAAACAAAAACTAATCAAATTAAATCAAGTAATATAAAATTATATATGAAATCTTTTAAATATAAAAATTATTAATTTTATTAATTTTTATCAAATGAATTGGATTTTAATTTAAAAATATATAAAAAATTACAAAATAAAAATGAAATCATTCAAAAACTAAATTTATATTTTCTTTAAATAGAAATCATCATCATATATATAAAAGTACAGTTCACTAAACCAGGAAATAACACGTGTCCGATTAGAAAGAATATGAAAGATTTTCTACTATTAATTATATATGTATTAATATAAAATTTGAAATTATAAATAAAATAAATGTTATCAATCTTCTGTTGACCATAATTTGGAATTGAGTTTCTGAGTTCAAAGAGGGAGGTTACAAAGATTAATGACCGTATTCAATATTGTGCAGAAAGTAGGCACTAAATTCGAGGAGTCAAACTAAAATTAATTATTAAGAGAGGTTGTTAAATGTATTTGGATAATTTCTTGGGGCAGTTGGTAAACTTTACCAAAACAAAAACGAAATTTGCAAAATATCTCACAAAAAAATAACTTTTGCATAATATACTTTCTTTTTTCTAAATACCCAAACTACCCTTTACAGTATTTCTCTATGATTGTGTGATAATCTATCTTTCAAAAATCGGTAAGTTTTGCTATTTGATCTTTTTTTTTCTCCAATATTTTTTCTATCTTCTCTATTTCTCATATAGTTTATCTAATCTATTCAAATACTCTTCTCGTTGATTTTTTTCTGTAATATTCTGATCATTTTTTTGCATGCACATAAGGTGTTTGATGAAATGTCTGTACCAGAAAACTGCGGCAGATGACCTACAATTTGTGAAAAATGACATGCGCTATGCGTTAAATGACCTATGATCTCTGGCAGATGATTTGCGGTTTGTGGCAGGTCATTTGGCCTACGGACCTACGGCTATCGCCCTGCGGACCTGTGGCTATCACCCTACGGACCTGCGGCTATCGCCCTGCGCACCTGCGGCTATCGCTCAACGGACCTGCGGACCTGCGGCCATATAACTACGACTACGACTCACTACGACTCACCTGCGGACCTGTGATATTCTAATCATGTTTTTGCATGCACATAAATTATTTGATGAAATGTCTGTACCAGAAAACTGCGGCAGATGACCTGCAACCTGTGAAAAATGACATGCACTCTGCGTTAAATAACCTATGGTCTCTGGCAGATGACTGTGATATGCCGCAAATGATCTGCGGTCTGCGGCAGGTCATTTGGCCTGCGATCGCCCTGCGGACCTGCGACTATCGTCTTGAGGACCTGCGACGATAGCTCTGCGGACCTGCGGTTATCGCCTTGCGGACCTGCGGACCTACCGCAAATGATCTACGGTCTCCAACATTTTCTCTATCTTCTCTATTTCTTACAGTTTATCTAATGTATTCAAATACTTTTCTGGTTGATTTCTTTTTATGTGATATTCTGATCATTTTTTGTATGCACATAAGGTGTTTGATGAAATGTCTGTAAAAGAAAATTGTAGAAGATGACCTGTCGTCTGTGAAAAATGACTTACGCTCTGCGGTAAATGACCTACAGCTTACGACCTCCTGCGACCTCTTGCGATCTCCTGCGATCTCGGCGGCCTCCTGCGCCCTGCGGCTATCGTCCTGCGACCTCTTGCGACCTGCGGCTATCACTCTGCGACCTCCTGTGACCTGCGGCTATCATCTTGCGACCTCCTGCGACCTGCGGCTATCACTCTGCGACCTCCTACGACCTGCGGCTATGTCCTGCGACCTCCTGCGACCTGCGGCTATCGCCCTGCGACCTCCTGTGACCTCTTGCGACCTGCGGCTATCGCTCTGCAACCTCTTGTGACCTCCTGCGACCTGCGGCTATCGTCCTGCGACCTTCTGCGACCTCCTGCGACCTGCGGCATCACTACGACTCACTACGACTCACTATGACTCACTACTACGACCATATTACTACGACTCACTACGACTCACTACGACCATGTAACTACGACTACGACTCACTACGAACATATAACTACGACTACGACTCACTACGGCTCACTATGACTCACTATGACCATATAACTACGACTCACTACGATTCACTATGACCATATATATAACTATGACTACGACTCATTACGACCATATAACTACGATTACGACTTTCTGTTTTCTCTAATATTTTTTTTATATTCTCTATTTCTTACAGTTTATCTCATCAATCAAATATTCTTCTATAGAATTGCGCGCTCTGACCAAAGCCAAAAAAAAGGTCTGAGCTGGCGTTTTCACGTTCCGCAGGTCATATCCTCCTATTGCACGTCCTGATTTCGCTTCACCGAATGTCCCCCCTCGAGGCACAGGACCTGCACCCCTCCCGCGTCACCTCCCGTGAAACCTGCGGTTTGCATTTTGAACTTCTGTCTGATGAGAAACATCACAGCTACGTAGTCGGTAGAAGGTGTTGCTTCCACCATCGAAGTTACTTCGTCTTTGTTCGTGTGCGTCCTTCGACGCCCTCTTGTGCTTTTCTCGGAAGAGGTACCATTAGACCGACTTTTTTCAATTTCGCGTACCTTGTTTGTTTCCTCTATTACACACTCTCGCAGGTTGTTAGGCAGGTTCCCTGACCTCGCCGCATGTTGCACTTGCCTAGTGCACGTTATTGGTCTCGTTCGTAACCACAGGTCGTTGGTTTCTTCAGACCTGCGCACTCTGACCAAAGCCAAAAAAAGGTCTGAGCTGACATTTTCACGTTCCGCATGTCATATCCTCCTATTGCACATCCTGATTTCGCTTCACCGAATGTCCCCCTCGAGGCACAGGACCTGCACCCCTCCCGCGTCACCTCCCGTGAAACCTGCGGTTTGCATTTTGAACTTCTGTTTGATGAGAAACATCACAGCTACGTGGTCGGTAGAAGGTGTTGCTTCCACCACCGAAGTTACTTCGTCTTTGTTCATGTGCGTCCTTCGACGCCCTCTTGTGCTTTGCCCGGAAGAGGTACCATTAGACCGACTTTTTTTAATTTCGCGTACCTTGTTTGTTTCCTCTATTACACACTCCCGCAGGTTGTTAGGCAGGTTCCCTGATCTCACCGCATGTTGCACTTTCCTAGTGCACGTTATTGGTCTCATTCGTAACCACAGGTCGTCGGTTTCTGCAGACCTGCGCGCTCTGACCAAAGCCAAAAAAAGGTGTGAGCTGGCGTTTTCACGTTCCGCAGGTCATATCCTTCTATTGCACGTCCTGATTTCGCTTCACCGAATGTCCCCCCTCGAGGCACAGGACCTGCACCCCTCCCACGTCACCTCCCGTGAAACCTGCTGTTTGCATTTTGAACTTTTGTCTGATGAGAAACATCACAGCTACGTGGTCGGTAAAAGGTGTTACTGTTGGTTTAGTGCTCTATGATGTACTGTTTATGAGCTTTCTTTAGATACATTCGATGTATTGATACTTTCTATGGTTTTATGAGAGTATTTGATTCATTACATGTTCTTGCATACTAGATCTGTTATGAAATCCATGTATCATTATGAATGATACTAAACTCCCTAGTCTTGTGTCGTTATGGGAATAACGACATAATAAGACTAGTATGATGTGTGATTGATGATCATAGCGTTGATCATATGTATTGGATACAATCACAGTCATAGGTATTCGTTGGAGAACGGAATACTGGATTGACCCGCATGAGATTGTCACATGGACTAGCGTCATGACTTGAATCTCATATGGCGGTTCCATGATTGGATCCTAAGACCTGAGATATCTACGGAATCCATCATGAGGAGTTGCGTGCTTTGAATACGTCAAACGTTCTGCGTAACAGGAGAACTATAAAGGCGTGTATCAGGTACGAAACGAATCATGTACTGGATTGTAGATAGTCAAGACGGGATTTGTACCTCTCGTAAAAGAGAGACATATCGATGGGCCCCTCGTGTGAGCGAGACTGTAGAAATGTGTGGCCGCACTATAGACGAACGTCGTCTATTTCAGACATTCGAACTCAGTGAACGAGAAAACAGTCGAATCAGATAAGGTGGCTTGTCCATGCCTTATGTTCGACATATGATATCGCGATACAAAAGGATCATCAACCGGAACCATCACTGACGTTCGTAAGATCACGAACAAACTCTATTCGAGATAGGTAGTCAAGTGTCTTGCTAGAGACCGCCTATGACTTATATATCTGGTGGTCTTGGCAGTGGAGGCACATATTTCGGTTCTGTCTCTTCGTAGTTCGTCCTTGAATGCTCATATGCGGTCAAAAAGTCAGGAGTATAATCCAAATAAGCATTAGAACACTCACATTTTTTATGACCTGTGGTGGTTCTAACTCAGATTGCTCCACGTCCTTCATCGATATGGTGTTAAGATACTCTTTGGAGTCAACTTCTGGTCGTTTAATAAAGGTCCCTTGCCACTGGGAGGCGATTTTAGTAGTTTTGTTGGACTGAGGCTCGCGTAGTGATTGCATATTCAAGAGGTCCTCTTGTCCCTGCAAAAACCGAACAAGTAAGGAGTTTGTCTTAGAATCTATCTCCTGCTTAGTTGCAGACGATGGATGGGCATATGCTTCATCGGGTGATACTTCAAAATGATAATATGTCTCATCGCCCTGGTCATAATGATATGAAGGTATAAGCTGATAAGTCTGAAATTGATAGGATCCCTGATTCTGGTGGTAGTTGAAATCCCAATGCGGAGCATCCGAAGCATATGAAACATAGGAGAGATCGGGATAATGCGTCTAACCCGAATCATAAGGGTCAGGGTACGGATCATCCGTGAAATAGCTCATATCCTCGATTATCTATTCATGCTCTAAAAAGGACGTACCTACACAAAAAGGAAGACAGAGGAAAGGAGACGAAGGAAAAAAAAGAAACAAAAATAAAAGAAAATAGACCCAGACCAGATAGGATATAATCCTGTTGCCTAAATTGTCCCCGACAACTGCGCCAAAAACTTGATGTCGCAAATCTAGGTGTATAAATTTGTTCAAGTAATAAAATCCTAGATCCAACAAATACCGCAAGTGTACGGTTCAGTTGTAGTAGCTAGGGTCGAACACAGGGACAAAAATAGACAAAAGAATTGATTGAATCCAAATCTAAGTCTAAATCCAACGAAAACAATGTGGGAATGAGAGTGTAATGAAGCAAACGATAAAACGGTTTTAAAACTATAAATGATGGGCTTCGGGATTGCATTATATGCAAGGATCTTTCAAAAGATGCAAATTTAGTGGATTATCTATCCAATCCAAGGAATTCAAGCTCTAAGGTAGAGATTAACTCTTCGAAGTCTAATCTCACTATCCAGGTTTAATCCTACCAATCTCCCGATTCAATAGTCTAAAACTCTGGATACATGAACGAACGCTATCATGATTTTGTTGGGTTTCCTGGGATCTCATGAGTGAATCTAATTCCTAAGAGATCGATTCTAGGGTTTGCGCAGCGGATATAAAACAAAAATTTTAATGAAACCCTAGAACCATGCTACTATTGAATCATAGAAACGTTAGAACGCTTATCTCAATCGATCCGGGGCCTGTATCAATTGATTTGTTCGTCCGATCACTCTAGGCAGGAAATTACCTCGCCCTCTACACGTATCCACGCGTCGGGATGGATTCCAACACCTTGGAACTTGTCTGCTAGGACTAGAGATCTCGATCTCTCTTGTGTGCAAGGTTTTTGGAGGCTTAGGGTTTTATTTTTCTTCTTTTTTTCTTCTTCTCCTTTTTTCTCCTCATAAAACCCTAGAAGACATTCTCCTTATATAGACTTTCCAAAATCCTAATTTGACAAGGAATAGATTACTAGGAATCCTAATCTAATTAGATTTCCTAAACCTATTAGAATTCTAATCTCATTAGGTTTCCTAGATGTAATAGAATTCTAATCTCATTAGGATTCCTATACATAATAGGATTCCTAATCCCATTAGGATTCCTATTCCAATTAGGAATCTCAATCCAATTAGGATTCCTAATCGGGATAATTTAGCACACGTACTTGTCCATCCCTATTGTGTGTGACCCTGTAGGCTCATCCGGAATAGCAGTAAAACGCAGAATCTCCATTCCGGTAATACAAGTCATAGGCGGTCTCTAGCAAGACACTATTACTACTTATCTCGAATAGAGTTTGTTTGTGATCATAAGAAAGCCAATGATGATTCCGACTGATGATC
>NW_010968112.1:0-500 GCF_000463585.1 Tarenaya hassleriana | reverse complement strand
AGAGTGCATTGATACATTTTTAGAGTTCGTCGAAACATGTTTAGAGTGCATTCAAACATACTTAGAGTGCATCTAAACACGTTTAGAGTGCATCCAAACACGTTTAGAGTGCATCGAAACATACTTAGAGTGCAGCCAAACATGTTTAGAGTGCATTGAAACACGTTTAGAGTGCGTCAAAACATAATTAGAGTGCATCCAAACATGTTTAGAGTGCATCCAAACATATTTAGAGTGCATCCATACATGTTTAGAGTGCAACAAAAGGTGTTTAGAGTTCGTCGAAACATATTTAGAGTGCATCAAAACGTACTTCGAGTGCAGCCAAACACGTTTACAGTGCATTGAAATATTTTTAGAGTGCGTCGAAACATATTTCGAGTGCGTCTAAACATTTTTAGACTGCGTCTAAACATTTTTAGAGTGCTTCAAAACACGATTACAGTGCGTCAAAACATAATTAGAGTGCATCCAAACATGTTTAGAGTGCGTGCTTAGAG
>NW_010968111.1:0-500 GCF_000463585.1 Tarenaya hassleriana | reverse complement strand
ATTCGAATGATTTCTACTATTGAACTCCTATATATAGGAGTTTATAAACATGATGTAAGTGTTTGGATGCATCATTTATAGTCCACGCTGGTTATCGTCACGTAACTAGATACATATTCTTACATGTTTAAACATAATCAGTCATGTTAGATGTACTAAATACCATGCCTTATCTATTTACATATATAAGTAACATGGTTTGTACATACCTCGTGGTTTATGATGTCTAAAACATGTTAACTAAATATGTAAATGGATGGGATCCTTTGTCTTGTGTATTTACATACCCATGTAATGATGACCTACATTATGGATGGTTTGCATAATAGTTACGATTTTAATTTGTATGCTTATATAATAAAATGCTTTATGTATATAACTCTATGACTGACTCAAATATTGTATATATTTGTTCGTATAGATCAAATTACGTATTTTTATATAATTTTATATATGGACACAGACAAGGATTTAAAAACTTGTTTACATGTTATGACTGC
>NW_010968110.1:0-500 GCF_000463585.1 Tarenaya hassleriana | reverse complement strand
CCTCGGTCTGCTGATCGTAGAGTGGATTCATGTGCTCTTGGTTCATGTGGTTCTGATTCTCCTGATACTCCTCATCATGAACCGCATGCTCTTGTTGACGGTCTTGCGAACTGCTTGACCTCGATATTGCCTCTGCTCTGTGCTGTAGTCGGATATCCCTCAAAAGTCCACTCAATCTCTGGATCGTAGACTAGGTCTTCTCTCCGAGTAGAGCTCCTCGTCATGCACTAGAAACCTGCAAACGTCAAATAGAAACAAGAACTCGAGACCAAGTGAATCAACAAAAACCAAAGAAAACCAAAAAGAAAAAGAAAACAAAAACCAAAGCAAAAACTGAAAAACCTAAAAATTTGAAAGACTCTAAAATGCACCACTCCATCTAAACACAAGCAAAGATCTAGAATCAATAAAGACCTAGAAATAGGGTAACCAGTCCTCAGCAACAGCGCCAAAAACTTGATACGTGTGTACCGAGTCTAGAATTTATAACCCGATTCACA
>NW_010968109.1:0-500 GCF_000463585.1 Tarenaya hassleriana | reverse complement strand
GAATGCCGACCTCCATTGCAATTTAAATGGTTAGAAATCATTACCGTCCGACGAAAAATCTACTTGGATCCCTCGATATGTGCCCATTCGGAAATTTGATTTCGAACAATTTCTTTGTATGCATAAAAATAATTGTATGCATAAAAAAAGAATTAAATCATAAACAAACAATAAATTCTAACGAAACAAATAGTAGATACATTTGTTTCGTTAATTTATATATGTAGCACCTAAGCGCAGATCACATGTCTCAATTTTTCGACCATATAATCATGTAAGAAGAGGAAGTGTTATCCCTTTGCATAAAACCTATAATGAAACGGTGGGTCGGTATATATGTAGAGAAAGAGTGGAACTAAAGCTGTATCGCTGCTAGTTCTGCGATAATATGCTTTGCATACAACGCCACGTGTCAACCGCCCAAGTGTATGAACAAATTTGTACCCAATGCTACATTTATTTGAACCCATAAAAGCCGAGAATCATGCTTAATCGCAAAT
>NW_010968108.1:0-500 GCF_000463585.1 Tarenaya hassleriana | reverse complement strand
TTTTCACATTAAAAATAAATAAAACCAATTAAAAACAAAGAAAAATCAATTTTGAAAAAAAATTTAGTGTATTCACATAGAGATTTTCATAAAGTATACAACTTTTATACCACAAGCAATGCTTGGAATTTTTTTTTTTTTTAGTGTATGTACATAGAGATTTCATATAGTATCAAACTTTTTATCCCACAAGCAATACTTGAAAATAAAAAAAAAGTTTTTTTTAGTGTATGTACACTACACAGAGAGATTTTATAATGGAGGGAACCACCACGACCTTTCGGGTGCGGAGTAAGTCCACCGGTCTCACGCAATAGCCTGCAAACCACGTGAAACAGGTAAACCAGCCGAAACTGACAGACTCATGAGAAATTTATGTTCCGGAGGATTGAACTCATGAGCTCTCAACCAACAGGCTGGGGGCTTCCCCCAACGTGTATATATATATATATCATTGACAGAGATTTATAACGATTTATCTGAATAAAATTATTGATATA
>NW_010968107.1:36982-38181 GCF_000463585.1 Tarenaya hassleriana | reverse complement strand
TTTTCAAGTTAACAATAGGATTCAACCAACAATAGATAAACTCATCGGACATGACTCGTTTTTTGGTTCGAATTGTTGACCATATGCCGATGGCTAGCGATTCAAGTCGACTTCTGAATCATTAGATCACATACCGGACGATGGATATTAATTTGGATTGAATTTTAGATCATCAGATTATTCGTCGAGAGATGGATGCCGATTTTTATCGATATGTAGGGACTAGATCAATGTGTTGTCTAAATATGCTCATAACTTTTAGCACATATATTAGATCTGCGCGATCATGGTGTCTTTACGTAGTTATTAAAAAAAACTTTCTAATAACATAAAGAAAGAATTATTTGGACACGTTTTGTGGAAGCTATGAAGTTAACAATAATATCAACCAACAATAGATAAACTCATCGGACATGACTTGTTATTTGGTTCGAATTGTTGACCATATGCCGATGGCTAGCGATCCGAGTCGACTTCTGAATCATCAGATCACATACCGGACGATGGATATTAGTTTGGATTGATTTTCATGTCATCGTATTATTCGTCGAGAGATGGATGCCGATTTTTATCGATATGTAGGGACTAGATCAATGTGTTATCTAAATATACTCATAACTTTTAGCACATATATTAGATCTATGCGATCATGGTGTCTTTACGTAGTTATTAAAAAAACTTTCTAATAACATAAAGAAAGAATTATTTGGACACGTTTTGTGGAAGCTATGAAGTTAACAATAAGATCAACTAACAATAGATAAACTCATCGGTCATGACTCGTTATTTGGTTCGAATTGTTGACCATATGCCGATGGCTAGCGATTCGAGTCGACTTCTGAACCATCAGATCACATACCGGACGATGGATATTAAGTTGGATTGATTTTCAGATCATCGGATTATTCGTCGAGAGATGGATGCCGATTTTTATCGATATGTAGGGACTAGATCAATGTGTTGTCTAAATATGCTCATAACTTTTAGCGCATGTACTAGATCAGCGCGACCATGGTCTTATTAAAAAAATCTTTCTAATGACATACAAAAAGAATTATTTGGACACTTTTTGTGGAAGTTATGAAGTTAACAATAGATAAACTCATCGGGCATGACTCGTTATTTGGTTCGAATTGTTGACCATATGTCGATGGCTGGCGATTCGAGTCGACTTCTGAATCATCAGATCACATACCGGA